>NW_026057578.1:85351766-85378728 GCF_023721935.1 Panthera uncia
AAAAAAAAAAAATCAAACAGGACTTTATGGTGACCTGGATGTGCCCTCTGGTTCTCTTTTTATAAGCTTTGGATCAGTTAATGAAACTGAACCTAAGATTTCAAGGTGAACTGTTAAAGTGCCCCTACACTACTCTTGCTATAGGTTTGGGTTCTGTTTTGCTTTGCTTTGTTTCTTATTCCCACACCCCTTTTCCAGACAGTGCCACAAAATACAGAATCAGAGACTGAGCAAGTATATGCTATGGGAAGGTCTTCAGAGTATAGGAAATGGTGCTTAGACATAAAGGGGGCTGGTCTCCTCCTGAGGCACAGGGCACATCCCTGCGGCATTTCTAACATCCCAGCACAAAGCAGGGAAATGCCATGTGCCATCCACTGCCACACTATGGCCTTGGAACACACACCCCCCCCCCCCCCCCCCGGAAGAGCAGCTGTCTGTGCTGACTAGGAAATTGCCTGCCCCTCCCTCTTGAGAAAGCACAGCAGATGCTTTTTATATAATGTCCAATTACTCCAAGGAATGTCATCATTTTTATGATTAATCAGTTGCACACATTCAGGGACATATGTGAGATGGGTATTCAAGGACAACAAAAGACCCTGCAGAGAGGAGATAAATTGAGCCCAGCATCTGTGGCCAATATATACAGAAACAAATTAACTGTATATATTGCATAAATACCTCTCTATGTAGATTACTGCCAAAACAAGGACTAATTTAATCTAAATTCATTGTGAAGCAAATCTATTTTTTAAATCTACAGGTTATACAAATGGTGAGGAAAAGTTGTAAATAATAAATATCCCCTTGACAGAACTCAAATAATAATGAGCTAGGGAGCCTGCAACTGTGACGATCACATATAAAATAGCACGCAATAAATAAAAAAGAGTTTCTGTGCTCAAAAGGATTCTTTCAAGAAAGAATCAAATCAAGCAGGAATATTCCAACTTGCTTTGTAAGGCCCAGCTCAAATGTCAGCCCCTTTGTGAAGTTTTCTCTGATCTCTTGAGCAGAATTAATAGGCCTCTCCTCCGAGCCCTTACGACACTTGTCAGCGGGTAGTGGAATTATTTATCATGGGGTGTCTCTCGGGTGGTTCTCTTCGATTTCATTTTCCAACCCAACTTCCTTCTCATTCTGCGGCTTTGAAGAAAATGCAAATATGAGAAGCATTGACAGTAGAGCTGGCAGCTGCTAACACCAGGAAACTGTCCATGGGGCCAGGCACTAACCCCATGCAATCATTCCTTTCATCCTCACAATGATCCAAATGACAGAAGTCCCACCAAGATGAGCAAACCGAGCAACAGAGGTGAAAAGATGTGTCCTCAGCCACACAGCCAGTAAGTGAGGACAATCAGGATTCTAATTCAGGCAGTCCCACTCTGCCACCCTGCAGACTGGGGTGAGATGGGAAATCACTGGCCTGGGAGTCCAAATACCTGGAGTCAAGGTCTTTATTTGGTAGTTTACTAGCTGTGTCATCCTAGGATACTCACTGAGCACTCTGGCCTCTGAGATTCCCCCTACAACTCCACAGTTCCAGGTTTCATCCACACCCACCTGTAAAACAGCAACCGTCCCCTTAGTGGCTGGGCTTCCCACCAGTAAGCACAGCCTGCAGCTACTGGATTGGCATCTCAGCCAAACATGTTTGCTGAGACAAATGTTTCTGGCTGGATTTACTGGGGCATTCTTTCTTTCCTGGTGTCCTTACCCATCTTGCAGCTTTTAGGCTAAGTGCTGGGAGACGGCAAAGGTTTAGCAGATGGGTTTTCCTCGGCATTGCCTGAGGAGGTGGCAGCCATCTCCTACTGGGCATTACAGCCACCCTCAGACCTCTGGTGAAGCCCAAGTTGTTAAAAAGAGGACCAAGAAGTTCATCTGGTGCCAGTTAGACTGATGTATCAAAATTAAGCACAACTGGCGGAAACCCAGAGGCACTGACAATAGAGTGTGCAGAAGATTCAAGGGCCAGATCTTGATGCCCAACATTGGTTATGGGAGCAATAAGAAGATAAAGTGCATGCTGCCCAGTGGCTTCCCAAAGTTCCTGGTCCACAACGTCAAGGAGCTTAAAGTGCTGCTGATGTGCAACAAATCTTACTGTGCAGGGATTTCACAACGTCTCCTCCAAGAACCACAAAGCATTGTGGAAAGAGCAGCCCAGCTGGCCATCAGGATCATCAATCCCAATGCCAGGCTGCGCAGAGAAGAAAAGGAACAGACAGACAGCTTATGCGCATGTCGGATTTGTGTTAATAAAACCTAATACTACAAAAAAAAAAATGTTTAGCAAATGGTTCCTGCACTCCAGAACTAAGAGCTTAACAAGGGGTTCGAACAAGGAAACCAAGTCTCAAGATACAATCCAATGCTGTAGGGCACGTGCTCACCCACTATGCCACATAGTCACTCAGGCAAGAGAAACTCATCCTGGCTTCTGCTACATTATTACCCTTCTCCTTATACCTTCTGTACAATATTTTGTGTTCCAGGGACAGTATCTTTGGGTCAGTGACTTGGGAACCCCTTACAATTTTCAGAGTGCCCTTTCTGAAACACCATTCTGTGATAAACAAACGGTTTCCCATGTACTAGGGGGATTAGAAATTGAAAAAAAATTTTTTCTGTATAGTATGTTAACTACCAAAATCATATAGGAGCATTTGTTCCTTTCAGCTGCTGCCTTTGGATATGAGGCCAGTGTAACCTGTGTTTTTTTAGAAATGTATAAGAGTGGGACACCTGGAGGACTCAGTTGGTTAAGTGTCTAATTTCAACTCAGGTCATGATCTCATGGTTGGTGGGTGAGAGCCCCGCGTTGGGCTCTGTGCTGACAGCTCAGAGCCCGGAGCCTGCTTTGGATTGTGTCTCCCTCTCTCTCTGCCCCTCCTCCACTTGCACTCTGTCTCTCTCTCTCAAAAATAAATAAAAATGTTTTAAAAAATTAAAAAAAAGAAACATATAATGGCATAATGTTTTAAAGGTTTTTAAAAATCTTGACATGTTTTTGCTGAAAGGAAAAACAGGTGTTTTGACATCCCAGGTTGATTACCTGCACCCAGAATGAAGGAAAGACCTTATATACATAGCAGAGAATGGAGAATAGCTCAGTTTCCATGATTGTTTTCCCCAGGCCACTAAGCACTCACTTGCAAAGCACATTCCTATTCTCAGGTTTGATGACCTGATTGCTTTATCCTGTGGGCCCTTTCCTCCTCCTCACCTATCTCCAGAAGTAAGATTAGAAATGTCACATATTTGGGGTGCCTGGGTGGCTCAGTCGGTCAAGCATCTGACTCTTGATTTCGGCTCAGGTCATGATCTTGTGGTCTATGGGTTCAAGCCCTGCATCAGGCTCTGTGCTGAGAGCATGGAACCTGTTTGGGATTCTCTCTCTGCCCCTCTCCTGCTCGCTCTCTCTCTCTCTTAAAATAAATAAACATTTTTTAAAAATGTCACATATTCAGAGATCAAAAGGAAACCTTTTTTGGAATCTGTTTATGTCTCTGGATCTTTCTCTTTGACATTATTGTCTGCTGTATTCTTCAGGCTAAGCTAGGCTATGCTGCACTAATGAGCTTTCCTTCCCCTGGCCTGTGTGCTTTCCCTGATCACACAAAGTAAAAGGGGAGAACCAAAGACAGAATGAGACCCTTTTGGCTCCTTCTCCTAGTAGGCTCTTCTTTGCAGGTCCTACCTGGGAATGGAGGAATGCGTTTTAGATCCACTGGTGATTTGAATATGTGACCACAACAGTGATCATTGAGGACTCTGGCATTGACAAGGCTCTCCTAAGTCACAAGGCAGCATCCATTGTCTCTGAGAAGGTGGGAGCCTCTCTTTTCACTGCTTTAAATGTTGACCAGAAGAAACAGCGATGCTTCCACAATGCATTCCTAATGTATTACTCTATTACTCTAAACCTGGCAGCTATATATTTAAGGGATTTGGGGTTATAGGGAGGGAAGCTCCAAATACCATTAGAGCACATTAAAGAAGATGAAATTAGCTTAGGAATGTAAGCACATATCAAGCCATTAAATAATTTAAAAGGCACTTAGGGTAGCATTGAGCCATACAAGTATGAGCACTTCAAACTTCTTTGGTTGAACTGAGCTAAAATGTTTGGTAGGATTAAACTTGGAGGCTGGTGCAAAAACCCTGGAACTCTACAGAAAACATTCTATCATGTGGACACATTTTTTTAACAAGGGTGATCTCTTGGTCACTAATGCCATAGGAAATTGTGTATGTGGCAGTCATGGCCAGCTGCCTAGACAATATCACCTCCCCTTCTTCCTTCCTAACAGAATCTCAATTTTGTCCAACATACAATGTGTCCAACAAAAAACCTGTGTTTCTGGGGCACCTGAGTGGCTCAGTCAGTAGGTGGCCGACTCTTGGTTTCGGCTCAGGTCAGGATCTCATGGTTCATGAGTTCAAGCCCCACATCAGGCTCTGAGCTGCCAGTGTGGAGCCTATTTGGCATTCATTTTCTCTCTCTCTCTCTCTCTCTCTCTCTCTTTCTCTCTCTCTCTCCCCCTCCCCCTTCCCCACTCTCTTTCTCTCTCAAAAATAAACTTTATTAAAAAAACCCAAAATCTACATTTCTCAGCATTCCCTGAAGCTAGAAGCAACCATATGATACAGTCCTAGTCAATAACGTGCAAGTATCAATCTGCTGGGAATTTTTTGGAAGCTCTAATTTCCTGATAGAAATGCTACTCCTTCTCCCTCACCACTTCCTCTTCCTCTATGAATAGAAGGTAGTTGAGAGATAAGAAATGGAGTATCTGGTTTGCAAACTTTCAAGAGAAAGAATCCCACTGAATACATCAGAGCAGAGAGATAGAAGGAGCCCAGTCTACTGGTGCCATAATGAGCTACTGTGTAAATCCCAGACTCTGACTTTGGAACTTTCTAGGTAAGGGAATAAATCCCTATTGGACTAAGCTACTGTGGTTGGGTTTCTGTTTCATGAAGTGGAGGCAACCCTTAATCAATATAGACACACAGACAGAAGTGTTTCCTGTCCAATATCACTTTGAAATTGGAAGGATAAACACAGGTGCTTGTTACAGGACCTTTCTCAACATTTTCTGTCCTAGGTACCTGATGATGCTTCAAGAGGGGGTAGAATACAGGGTCCTCAAATTCTCTTGACCATGGAAACTTTTATTTCATGTTACATTTCTTGAGAATAGTGTTTTACCAGATATACATTGGAAAGCAGTGTTTCAGGTGCATTTCTCTCTCTCTCCTGAACTAAGAAAAAAACATGCCTTTCTAGAGCAATACAAATATAAATTCTTAGAAAAAGTTAAAACATTGTAACTTTGCATACTGGGTTGAATAGTTATCTCCCTGAAATTCATGTCTCCCTGGAACCTGTGAATGTGACCTTATTTAGCAATAGGGTATTTGTAGAAAATTAAGAATAATTCATAGTGGATTAGGATGGGCCCTAAATCCAACGATGGGGGACTTTATAAGGAGAGGGAGATTTGGGTATAAAGAAACACAGAGGACACACAGGCACAGAGGAGAAGCCTATGTGATGATGGGGGCAGAGATTGGAGTCATGTGGCTGCAAGCCAAGGATACCAAAGACTGCTGCTAACCACCAGAAGTCAGGAACAGGCAAGGAAGGATTCTTCCTTTACAGCCTCCAGAAGGAGCACGGCCCAATGGAAACCTTGATTCCAGACGTCTACCCTCCAGAACTATGAACAAATACATCTACAGTTGTAAGCCATCCAGTTTGTAGTACTTTGTTAAGGCAGCCCTAGGGAACTAATATGCTTTGTGATGCTGTAATTGTAATAAAGTTTAAATCATTGTAAATTTGTCCCTGTGTCCAGGATGAGGATGAAGCGTCAACATGGGTGGAGGCCTGGCTCAGCCCCACCCGTCTCCTTTACCATATTTAAGATTCTTACAAGGAACTTACATTCTTCCTGTCTTTTTCCCTTGAAACCAAATAGGATCTTGAAAACTGTAACATTAAAAAAGGGAGAAGCTGACATTTAGAAAGAAAGGTCCTGGACAGCCACCGCAGTACCCTAAGCTCCACAGAGGCAGCACTGGGGCAAGTGAGAGCCAGACGGGTACTGGGCGGCTCTGCCACATTGAGGAAAATAATTAAACGTGGGCAAAGGAGATCCTAAGAAGCCCAGAGGCAAAATGTCATCATATGCAAACTTGCAGAGAGGAGCACAGGAAGAATCACCTAGATGCTTCAGTCAGCTCAGAATTTTCTAAGGAGTGCTCAGAGAGGTGGAGGCCCATGTGCTCAAAAGAAAGGAAAATGTGAAGACCTGGTAAAGGCAGACAAAGCCCGTTATAAAAGAGTAAATGAAAACTTACATCCCCCTCTAAAGAAGAAACAAAAAATAAGTTCAAGGATCCCAATGCACCTAAGAAGCCTCCTTCTGCCTTTTTCTTGTTTGGTTCTGAGTATCACCCAAAAACCAAAGGAGAATATCCTGGCCTATCCGTTGGTGATGCCGCAAAGAAACTGGAGAGGTGTGGAATAACGCTGCCGCAGAGAACACGCATCCTTATGAAAAGAAGGCTGCTAAGCTGAAGGAAAAATATAAAAAGACTATTGCTGCATACTGAGCCAAAGGAAAGCCTGACACAGCAAAAAAGGGAGTCGTCAGGGCTGAAAAAAAGCAAGAAAAAGATGGAAGACAAGGAAGATAAGAGAGGAAGATGAAGAAGATGAACAAGTTCATCCCGGCGTAGTTTTTTGTTCTGGTCTATAAAACATTTAACCCCTCCCCCTTCCTGTACACAGCTCACTCCTTTTAAAGAAAAAAACTGGAATGTAAGACTGTGTAATATTTGTTTTTAAACTGTACAGGGTCTTTTTTTTTTTTTTTTTTTTTTTGTATAGTTAACACACTACTGAATGTGTCTTCAGGTAGACCTATCCTGGTGGTATCTTCAATAGCCACTAACTTTGCCTGGTCGGTATGGGGGTTGTAAACTGGCATGGAAATTGAAAGCAGGTTCCTGTTGGTGCATAGCATTAATTAGTTATATATGGCGATGGTAGTCTGATGCAGCTTATACAAAATAATTGTTGTTCTTGGGGCGCCTGAGTGGCTCAGTTGGTTAAGTGTCTGACATCAGCTCAGGTCATGATCTCATGGTTCATGGGTTCCATCCCTGCATTGGGCTCTATGCTAACAGGTCAGAACCTGGAGCCTGCTTCAGATTCTGTGTCTCCTTCTGTCTCTGCCCCTCCCCTGTTCTCTCTTTATCTCTCAAAAATAAATAAACATTAAAAAACTGTTGTTGTATTAACTGAGTACTACTCTGTAATTGCAAAAAAAAAAAAGTTGTAGCTATTTTGTTGACATTCTGAATGCTTCTAATACAATTTTTTTTTTTTTGAAGGGAGGGAGGACGGATGGACAGAAAATCCTGAAGAACAACTTTTCAGCAACCCTGGACTTGCCAGTAATTATGGCCTCACCTTGGGTCAGAGTCTTGTCTTCTCTCGGTTTCATCTGTGTGCTCTCTAGAACTCCAGGGGTGGACTGGAGGGTCTGCCTGGCTCCTTCTGCTTTGACATGCCAGAATTCCAGTGGGAGCATTTCTCATATATAGGAACATCTGATGCATGTTTCTCAGAAATAAAGAATTGCAGCCCCTTGCTAATGGTTGGGGCTCCTTTTAGAGCTTTCCTGAGTTCATTTATATGCAAGAATATTACTTCCTAGGATATTATAACTGAGCAAGAGAAAAGACTGAAGTGTTATGCTTGGTGTAATGTTTGCCTTGGCATATTGGACGTTCTTAGAGAGGACTGGTTCTCTAGAGAAAGGCGTAATACTAATTACCAGGATAATGGTGACTGTGTATCTCCTTTTCCCACCCTCAAGAGAAACTCACACTTATAAAGCTAACTAAATTGGGGCACCTCAGTAGCTCAGTCAGTTAAGCACCCAACTCTTGACTTCAGCTCAGGTCATGATCTCACGGTGCGTAAGTTCAAGCTCCACGTTGGTCTCTGCACTGACAGTATGAGGCCTGCTTGGGATTCTCTCTCCTCGTCTCTCTCTGACCCTCCCCTGCTCTCTCCCTCTCAAATAAACTTTTAAAAAATGATAAAAAAAAAAAATAAAGCTAAGTAAATTACTCCCATTACAAAAGATGTCTGTATTTTACCAACAAGTTTACTAAGAATTTCCTTTAACACTAACAGTGTAGCAAAGAGCTCAACCTACTCTCCAGTCTAAACAACCCCACATCCTTGAGACTTTCTTCATATGCACTACTTTCCATCTATAAGACCATGGTCTAGCAGACCATGTAGGCTGCTTTTTCCTGAACCCCAGCTACTTGTCATCATAGGTTGTAAGGGTGAAAAACAACACAGTGCAATACTCTTGAAACTGACCAACACAGAGTAAGTTTAGGAAAGGAATACATCTTGGAGCCCTAAGGTTGTGTTGTCAATGTATCCTATAGGTTACCAGAAATTCAGGGGTGAAAATAAAGAATCCCTGCTTTGCACAAGGATGCACAAGACACAATGTCTTTGTAAGGTGCATCACAATATTATAATTATCAGACACTAATATTTTTAGCATTTTAAATGCATATAGCCCTTGCCAAAAATGGTTTGAGAATGCAAAAGAGACTATAAATTCTGTAAGATGCACAGAATTGGACGTTGACTTATGGACATTTGCAATATAATTTGTGCTTAGCAAGGACACCAAAACCTTAAAATAACATCTCCATAATTCTCTAAGTATATCAATAGCCCTACTGACAACCATATTTACAACAAAGGAGAAAAATAAACCAAAAGAGTAAATTGGGTTTTTAAACTGTTCATCTATGTAGCATTACCTAGAAATAAGTTTTCCTCATCTAAATAATGAGATTAATAATACTTGACCTTATACAATTGTTGCGATTAGAGTTTTAATAATAAATACAAAAACACAGCACTGTCTTAGCCCAAGCTGCCATAACAAAATACTATAGGCTGGGTAACTTATAAACAACAGAAATTTATTTCTCACAGTTCTGGAGGCCGGGCAGTCCAAGATCAAGGCACCAGCAGATTTGGTGTCTGGTGAGAGCCTGCTTTCCAGTTTATAGACCACTGTCTTCTCACTGTCCTCACATAGCAGAAGGGGCAAGGGAGATCTCTGAGGTCTCTTTTATTTATTTATTTTTTAAATGTTCATTTTTGAGAGAGAGAGAGAGAGAGAGAGAATGAACGAGTAGGGGAGGGGCAGAGAGAGAGGGAGACACAGAATCTGAAGCAGGCTCCAGGTTCCATGCTGTCAGCAAAGAGCCCGAAGCGGGGCCTGAACCCACAAATCATGAGATCATGACCGAGCCAAAGTCAGATGCTTAACCAACTGAGCCACCCAGGCACCCCTCTGAGATCTCTTTTATAATGTCATTAATCTCATTATTGCAGAGCCCTCATGACTTAATCATCTCCAAAGGCGCCACCTCCAAATACCATTGTATTAGGGATTAGATTTCAATGTATGAATTCTGGAGAGGCATTAACATTCAGTCTATAACAAATCATTAACACAGCCTGATATGTAGAAAGTGCTCAATAAATTTTAGCTACTACTATTATGATGGAGCCAAGTGAAAGATTTGGGATATGTTTTAGAAAATTAAGCCAATTGAATTTGCTGATAGATTGGATGGGAAAGTGAAGAAAATAGAGAAACCAAGAAAAATTCCAAGATTTTTGGTATGAACAACTGGGAGGATAATGTAATACAGAAAAAAGTGGGTTTGAGGAAAGAAATTAAGACTCTGCTAGGGTTGTTAGGCTTGATCTGAGTTACCTGTAAGACGTCCATGTAGAAACGTCAAGGAGGCAGTTGGGAATACAAGTCTGTAGCCTCACTCACTGCTCAGCACCATTCAAAATAAGATCCCAAGACCAGCAGCCTCAGCATCACCCAGGAACTTGTTGGAAATATAGAATCTTAAGCCCTACCTCAGATCATTGGAACCAGAGTGTGCATTTTAACAAGATTCCCAAGTGATCTGTATGCACAATAAAGACTAAGTAGCACTAAGCTAGAGTTCTCAGAAAAAAGAGACCAGATGTAGCTTTAGACCAGAACCTAAAGCTAAGGCCTGGAAAAGCTCCCCTGGGGGAAGCGAGAATAGGGGGCCCAGGGTAGAGTCATGGGACTCTCCCACATTCAGAGGTCTAGTAGAGGTAAATGGAACTCCACAGAGGAAGAAAGAGAAACATCCAGTGAGGCAAGGGAAAACCAGGAGAGTGAAGGGTACCAGAAAGCCAGACAACAAAATGTTTCAAGAAGAGGTCCACTGTGTTGACAGCTGCTGATGGTCAGTAAGATAAGAATAGAGACCATTAGACCTGGCGGCAATAAGGAGGTCAGTAATGACCTTGACAAGAGCAGCCTCAGTAGCAGAGAGGGGACAAAAGCCCATGTGTAGACAGTGGGGAAGAGAAAGTGAGGCAGTGAGCAAGGCAGTTCTTGCAAGGAGTTTTGCTGAGAACATAAAAGAGAGAAATGGGGTAGTAGCAGGGGTACTTAGGGTAGGAGATACTAGAGCATGCCTGAATGCCAAGGGGGGTGTTGGAGGGGGGGGGGGGGGGGGGGGTGGTAGGGAGGAGCTGACAATGCAGAAAAAAGAATGACCAATTGCTGGAGTGGTGGTTTTGAGAAGGTACGAGGAAAGGGGGCCCAGATCCCAGAGAAAGGATGGTGCCTAATAAAAGCAGGACCACTCAGCTCATTGCTTCTGTCTTTCAATGAAATTGGAGGCACCTAGCAAGATGTATGGGAGTGGGAGGAGAGGATATTTTTTTTAAAAGAGGAGTGAAATACTCATTTTGGAGAGTGGGAAAGTGAATGTCTCAGGATTACCACGTAGTACAGAGTACTTTTTTGAGATTTTTGGCCAGGCATTGAAGAAAACCCACACTTTCCTATAACATGCTTCATTCCCCGCCCCCCTCAAATGTCCTCTTCTAATGTGTAAGCATGAATTATGAAAAAGTACATCTTCTCCGTCAATCCTTATTTTTCCTGTGGCAGTTTATTATGTTAAAGGTCACCATCAGCAGAGCAAGCCTAGACAAAGGAGTCATCTCAGAGCCACAGGAAGATGGTGATATGGAAGGACAGAAGGCTTCTGTCCCCTCCATGAGATGCATGGCTGGGGGTAATGCAGGAATTAATGACATGAAAACACAAGATGTTTCAAGAAAGGAAGTTTTCCTTCTCTTCTCACAATGCCCCAAGAACTACTAGGAGATCTCTCATGAGACTAGCACTTTCATAAACAACACCATATACTGTTAATTGCCTTTAATTGAGTTTTGAACAAGCCCAAAGTCACTAATGCCTCCTTGGTTACCTTCCTTCCTCCTTGGAAGCCAAGCTCATTGAACAATCCCATAATTCTTTGCAGGATTCCCTAATCCAGCTACATGAAGCCCATTTCTGTGATCCAAAAATAAAAAATCCAAAGGCTCACTCTCCTCTGAGCTCACTGTTCTCTCACAGCACACATCCCACATACTCAGGGCCTTGGCACAGTGTAGATAGCCTCTGTACAACCTACGGCCACTTCCATCTACTTGGAAGCCCACGGCTCCCAACTGGACAGACTTCCCATCAGCCCCCTTGTGGCTATCCTCCATCACTCTTTCTTGGTCATTCCCCTCACTCACGGATGACTTCACCATCTTCCCCTGGGTCACTAGGCCTTCTGATTCCTGATGACTTCAACATTCACTCCCATGCGGTGATACACCCAACACCCAGCCTCACATTTCCTTGGCCTCTCATGCCAGCCATGTCTCCTTCTACCCCAGTCTCAGTCATCTACTCCCATGGTTATATACCCTAGATCTTGCTGCCGCCAATAAGTGCACCATTTCCAACATCTGGATTTTACATCCTCCTCCTTGACCATCTTCTTCTAGCCCATCTACTCTGATTCTCCAATGTCTCTGTGAACTTCTGCTCATTTTTTCACTATCTAGCCTCAAACTCCACTCTTCACATCCTTCCTCATCTTGCTTACATTAACTAGCTCCACTAGGTAATAATCCCCTTGCAAAATACCTCAAATTCCTCTTTTCCATTCTCCTCCGCTGTTCTCACCTCAAAGAGCCCTACCTTTGGTCAAATGCTATAAGGCCTTGCTTCCAGTATACATCTGAATAGTTGACCTTTGCACACAGCTGTGCAAACTAGACTTATTTCAAAACTCTCTCTACACCCTTTCAAATTATTTCTAAATATTACCAAACAGCCTGCCCTTCCTTGGTGTAGACTCTTCAAGGAGATTGTTTCCTACTTTCTCACCTCTCCTCAAATACCCACATTGGCCTCTTCTCTCTTACTAGAATGTAATCTCCTAGTTCACAGAGGCATGCCCAGCACTTGGAACAGTAGATGGACATAGAGGGTGTTAAGTAAACACTTGTCAACTGACTAATTGATACTCATAGTCAAACCATAATAAATTTACCTACTACTGTGATAAATTATTCATTGTTGCTAATATACCTCAATCACATTAAACATTTTTATTGCTATAAAATGTACATAGCATAAAATTTATTATCTCAACCATTTAAAAAAATTTTTTTGAACATTTATTCCTTTTTTGAGAGACAGAGAGAGACAGTATGAGTTGGGGAATGACAGAGACAGAGGGAGACACAGAATTTAAAGCAGGCTCCAAGCTCTGAGCTGTTAGCACAGAGCCCGACACGGGGCTTGAACTCACAAACTGTGAGATCATGACTTGAGCTGAAGTCAGACGCTTAACCCACTGAGCCACCCAGGTGCCCCAACCATCTTAATCATTTTTAAGTGTACCATCCATTCATAATGTTGTGTAACCATCACATCTCTAGATCTCTTTTCATCTTGTAAAACTGGAACTCTATACCCATTAAACATTAAGGCATTAGAAAATTTCCCCCACCCAGACCCTGGCTACCACCATGTTACTTTGTTTCTATGATTTTGACTACTCTAAGTACCTCATATAAGTGAAATCATAGTGTATTTGTCTTCCTGCGACTGGCTTATTTCATTTAGTGGTATCCTCAAGGTTCATCCTTATTACAGTATATGTCAGAATTCATATATATATATATATATATATATCTGTATATATATCTGTATATATATATATATCTGTATATATACCTGTATATATATCTGTATATATATATATATATATATATATATATATATATATACACACACACACACACACACACACACCATGTTTTCCTTGTCCATTCATCCATTTATGGCCACTTGAGTTGCTTCTGTGTTTTAGCTATTGTGAAAATGCTGCTATGAACATGGGTATACAAATATCTCTTTGAGTCCCTATATCAATCAAATTTAAATACATTTTCTTGGGGCGCCTGGGTGGCTCAGACGGTTGGGCGTCCGACTTCGGCTCAGGTCATGATCTCGCGGTCTGTGAGTTCGAGCCCCGCGTCGGGCTCTGTACTGACAGCTCAGAGCCTGGAGCCTGTTTCAGATTCTGTGTCTCCCTCTCTCTCTGACCTTCCCCCATTCATGCTCTGTCTCTCTCTCTGTCTCAAAAATGAATAAACGTTAAAAAAAATTTTAAATACATTTTCTTGAACATTTATGTAACTCTCCTTTCCCTTCTGCCCAAAAATTAACAGAAGGGGTGATCCGGGCCAAACATCTATTTTAAAGAAATATTTACTGAACTAAATGTATAAAGACCAGTACTTGGATTAAAAAAAAAAAAAGGATCAATATTATAGCTGTTTTCCTCCTTTCCTCCATCAGTTCCTAAGGGGGTAGTTCCTCATAATGTAAACCACAAAATCTTCCAGGGAAGAGCTCAAGAAGCAGCCTGGGTAGGAGGGAAGGATGAGATACCCTAGCTCCTGACTTCACCCCCTCCAGCCCTTCCATATTACCTTCCTCTTAGGCAACTCTCCCTACATCCCCCCATATGGCTCCTCTCCACCCCCATTATGCTTCTGCTCCCCCTTTGAGACTAAAGAAATATCCCTTCCCCTGTGTGTTAGAATGGCAGAAACTTGCAGACATTTAAAAGACAAGAAACAACCAAAAAGATACTGTGGCATTCAAGCACATGAAAAGATGCTCGGAGTCATTGACATTAGGGAAATGCAAATTAACACCACAATGAGATACTACCCATATCTATCATAATAGCTAGAATTTAAAAAAACAAACTAGCAATGCCAAGTTTAGAGCAACTAGAACTCATACATTGCTGGTGGGGATGCAAAATGGGGTACATTTTAGAACCAGTTTGGCAGTTTCTTATAAAGTTAAGAATACACTTACCATACTACGATGGAATCCCACTCCTAGGTACTTATTTACCCGAAAGAATGGAAATACACAAAAATCCGTAAGGCAATATGTACAGTGGCTTTATTCATAATCATCAAAAACTGGAAACAACCCAAATGTCTTTTAACGGGTAGATAGCTAAAGAAACTGGTATAGCCATCCAAAGAAATATTACGCAGCAATCAAAAGAAATAAACTGTTAATATTTGTAACAACATGGATTAATCTCAAAAAGATTATACAAAGTGAAAGAAGTTGGACACAAAAGACTACACTGCATGATCCCATTTATTGGACATTCTGGATAAGGCAAAACCAGATGGGTGGTTATCAAGGGCCATGGGTGGATGGCGGAGATTTACTACAAAGGGGCACATGGGAAATTTATTCTATCTTGATTGTGGTGGTTGTTACATGAATGTCTATATTTGTCAAAATTCATAGAACAATACATCTAAGAATAGTGAATTGTACTATATGATGTTTATTATAGCTCAATAAGCTTGACTTTAAAAAGCACAGCAAATAAATTAAAAGTCACCTTCTTTTGCATAATACAGGGGACACAAAAGTAAATTATGTAAATTATACTAGCAACACAAACAGCATCAGAACAAATCATTTTTACAGAACTGGTTTCTGATCCTACAGAAGCAGCACTCTAGCCTTGAAAAAGCCCATATTTATATACTACCTTGCCTCATACTCCTGTCAGGGTACCATCTGGGAGTTGGGCAGTCATTCATCTCAGCCCTCCTTGAACAGGGCAAAAGGACCTCACCCCAAATCCACAACCACCTGGGCCCTCTTATTGGCAGAAACAAAATGACTCATCCTGAAAGAGCCCACCCTTGCTGCCTCATCCACGTACCTCAGCCATACCACCTTACAGGCACAGAAGCAAAAATACCAGTAAACTGTGGGATGACATACCATGGTAATTACAAAACGAGACTGGAGACCTTCTTTCTCAAACTCTAACTCTGAAAGACTATTTTAGCAGGTAAAAGATAACGGAGAACCTCAAATAGGAGAGACACCAAGATAGTTATAGATCAGCATGTAGACTTGCTCCGCAAATAGAAACGCTGCTTTCTTGGCTTTGCTCCTCATTTCCCAACAGACTTGACCTTTCTGGGGATGCACCCACCCATCCATAAAATCCTGATGAACCCGACTCAGCAATGGAAACAAGGCTCCTTTGCATAAATAAGCTAGAGATCTGCTTTATAACATTGTCTACTTAAGTATTGCTTCCTGGATGTCCCAGTTGCAGAATCTATGGATTTTTATCCCATTATTATAAATTAATAGATTTGTCCTTTAACAATACTCTCTAGCTATTTTCATTTTGTATTTGAAGTTAACTAATGTTTAACATCATGGTTAAGATGAAAGTCTCCAATCTTAATAAAACAGCAAAGAGTATAAAACAGTAGAAATTTTTAATTATGGAAAAATTTGAAAATATGCAAAATTAGAGAGCATTCTATATAATGAACTCCAAGTAACCATCACCTAGCTTCAGAGTAGATTACAATTTTCCTGAGTGTCTGGGCCATGCCTCTTGTTCCAGTGTGATTATTAAGAGCACCTCCGTTCACTCTAAAAAGTGCCAGTTTAGATAACAGATTATACCCAACCTCAACAATTAGCAATTTGTAGTCCATCCCAATCCACTCATCTCCCAATAAAAAAGATTTTGAGATAAATCATAGACGGTGTTATCATTTGATCCATAAATATAATAGACTTTGAAAAGCAGATTTTAATTCTTTGACATCCTTAATCTTGATAGATATTCAGTATAACAAGTACAGGCTTCAAACAGTTGGCAACAGTTTTCACAGCTTGTAACTTTAACAGTTAAGATATATAAAGCAGGAGCCCCCAGACTGTGTTCTGTCTCAATGATCATTGCTAAGGCTGAAAAATGAAGCAATAATCTCCAAATTCGATGGAAACATAGAGGCAACTGAAACTTCTTGTCCATCATAACTCCAGATTTACTTTCTGAACAAAGAACCTTTGGTACCCACAAATCCTTCCTTCTCAACCAGGTTTAAAAAAAAAGCTAGCAGTCCCTTTCCCTGGAGGATGCACACTGTTAGTGAGTTCACTAACTTTCTGTATCTAAATCGAGTACTGGCAACTCTGACATATGATCTCCCTAGCACCTGGGCAATAACTACAACCCAGGGTCCCTAGAGAAGCTTCTGTCTTCTCTTAGCCCTCATTTTATCCCGAGCTCTTTTAGACTATTAGCCAAACCCTTCTAATTTGCCATTTGCCCTTTTCTGAATAGAAACAACTGAGCTTGTTAGAACTGTACATAAGCTAAGAGTCATTCATTTTAGAGTGGAGTAGAAGGATGCTTCCGTATTTCTGCACTATTCTAGATGTGAGAAGATACTGGAATTGAGCTGATACGTACTGCACACATTTGAAGTCGTTTTCACAACAAAGAAGAGCAAACTTCACTAGAGTTTGAATTTAAATCATGTCATTGCCACTAGTTTATTCTATTGCTACCATGCATGGCTTGATGAAAACTAATGACCGTGGCTTCTAATTCAAGATGGCAGGCCTAATCCCACCTATCCCTATGTTCCTCTCTCTCTCCTAAGTCTCCAGTTAAATTGATCATAAGGGAAGAAAAATGCACAACCCTACAATGATGAAGTAAAAGCAGGTGGTTATCAGAGGAGAGATTTCAACAACTTTCTGGAGGACAAAAAGCAGATGGAGAACTGGTGACTAATGTTTGAAGCAAAAGAAGCCTCAGCCCAAATTTCAGGCAGAGGATGCTGGAGCCAAGGAAGCAGATGATCTGTGGCAGAGCCTTGAAGGTGTCCTATACTCTGATATGGCAGGCATGATAAAGGGCAGGAAGAAAAAAGAGACTGAATAAAGGGGTGCAAACTGCACATCTCCGTGGAGCAGCAGGCCCCCCCACCAGCCGCTTCTCCTGTGCTCAGTCACAGGACACGGCCCTGGCCAAGCGCTCAGCTATAGATCCCTCTGTATCTCAGAGGGATCTGGAGGGGTCTTACAGAAACTGCACCCTACAGGGGGTGAACCAGGGCAGCTGTGGTGGTGATGGTGTCCCCAGGGTCACTCTGTGTTTGCCACCTAGGGGCCCAAAGGCTGGAATATCCCCTGAAAAGGATATGAAATCCTAGCATATTACTTATTGTTCAGTGAACAATATCAACCCAGTTGATGAACAGTTTAAAAGTTTTCAGCTTTTAGAATCACCATAATTATAGACAAATCATAGATAGCAACTATGGCCATGGAACAGAATGAATATTTTATCAACTTTGATAATGCAAAAGTAAAGGGAAGCTAGAGGGAAGGAGGAAGCAGGGCAAGAAGAGGCGGTGGTAATAGCCTTATGTTATACACAGTAGAGAGTCAAATGACCTAGTCAATAGTCCATGGAGTGAAAAATCAGACTTTAATAAATGCATTGTCTGGAGCAGCAGGGATGACGAGAGAAAGACAGTGAGGAGATGTAGGCATGATGTAAATAAATTACATCCTTGACTTTCATGGCAGAAGATCACTAGATGATGATTGAAGTTGATAAATTCAGAAACAGCAGTGTATGCATATTATTTTGAGATACAGAGGGAACTACAGCAGAATGGGAAACACAGCTAAAAGCAGTTTGCCGTTATGTAGATAAGGATTTGGGGTGGGGCAGGGATTGTTGCTTTCTGTTAGAAGCCCTTCGGTCCTGTCTGATTTATTAACTATGCATATGCATTGCCTTAAAAACAGTTTAAAAGGCGGGGGGAAGGAGAAGAAGAAAGAAAACTAACAGTACGACTTATGGAAACGCAAGAAAGGAAGTCTCATGCACAGCACAGCACAGCACGAACAAGCATGGAATGGGTTAAGCTGCATAACTATGGTAACAGATGTAGCTAATTTGGGACACAAATGAGGGTGTTGGAAAGATCTAAGAGAAATGTGGTGCTAAGAGGGAAGACGAATAAATTCTAAATAAAGGACTGTTGAGATAATCTGTATGGATGCTCTGCCATCTGACACAGTAGAGGAAGAAAGAACTGTACATGCCCTCACTTTTCGAGTATCTTTTCACCATAAATTTTTAAAATCAAAAGTCAAGAGATTCTTATATGGACTCCATGCTGAGTAAAGAAAGCAAACATAACGAAATTCATAATAAAATATGGGCTGAAAATCATGTCCCTTGTTAAGTGAAATTCTGTCTTCATAAAGTCCCTTTGCATTTCAAAGTTAAATAACTTCACTTGCTCTTCGAGAAAAACAGTTTATAAATGACATTCAAATGCACACATATTGACCTTCCCTTCAATACAATGATTTGCAATGGAGTATATGCAGTTAAGTAACCCTTCCAAAATTCCACAGAAAATAATCAAAGGAATAGAAAAATAGGAAGAAATCTGCATCACTTCTGGTTACTGGGAAGGCTGCCATCCATGTGGCAGAACCTGTGAAGAAACGGCATCTTTGCAATATCAACTCTTCCCATCCAGAAACATGACATTCGATTTCTGAAATAGTGGTGGCTCATATGTTCTGTGAAAACGTCCACTTCATCAAGATTTTCATGTTAGGATATAATAATGCATAGTGTTATGATTTCAAATCTTCTCTGCTTTGTTACATATATCATTTCTAGTATTATTGTTTTTATCTTAATCAGGCTTGCTAGAAGTTTGTCTATTTGGTTGGCTTTCTGAAAGAAGCAACTTGCCAGATACAAAGTGGGGGGGGGCATGTAAGGTGGAGGAAAGAGGATGAGAAAGATGTGGAAGCTGGTGGGGAGCTGTGGAGAAGGGGCATGTCCAGAAAGATGCTTGGTCAGCCTACCTAGGATGTGGAGTATGAAGGAAGAAGATGTAAAGCAGATCTAAGCAAGGAATTTGGGCTTTATCCTGAAAGTAATGTTGAGATTTGCTTTGTTTCAGCAAGATCACTGTGGATTGATGGAGTTCAAGTTGGATGTAGGGAAGACAAATGGGAGGCTCGTAGGGAAGACAAATGGGAGGCTCTGGAGTAACCCAAAGTTCTACCCAGGAGCAGTGTGGCTGATAAAACACAAACCCAAGCAAACTAGCCCAGGCAAGATGGAAGGCAACCTCATCAACATAGGAACCAATATCTAGCTGGGCCTCATGGAAGCTGCTAGAACTGGAATCGCTGTGGCCACCTCAGGAAAACCAAGTGGCTTCTTCTCTAAATTGGCGCGGGAAGTAGGGGGATGACCTATCACTATCATTGCATCATGTCTGTTTTGGTTTGTTGTTTTGTTTTGGGTTTGGCTTCTCTCTTTCTCTCTTTTTTTTTTCTTTTTTGGCCTCCTCACCCTGACTCCCTCTCTTATTTGGCCTAATATGGCCACCAGCTCTGAGATCCCAAGTCCTCACAGGTCCACACCTGGTTCAATCAGCTGTCTGCATGTGTTGGGGGGGGGGGTGCATGGGGTAGAGGATGTCAAATGATCCTTAGGGCTGTCACTCATAAAAGCCAGAGGCATTTGCTACTTGGCTTGGTAAGTTTTTTTCATCCACTTCAAGGCTTGGCTCAGGGAAGACCATTCCAGATATCATATGGAGCACTGATATTTGTTCTCTGGCAACCACATCCTAAATTCCCTAGCCTCTGGGTCTCACCCAGGTTGCTTGTGGGGTGACATCCAAGTACATTAGAGATATTTACTGCTGGGCCAGATGACATTTATTTATGTACTTATTTAACTTTATTTTCAGCTATACCTGTTGGGGTGAGTAGAACTGATATGGCTTGAAGCTGGCTATGTTAAAACCCCACTTTATCGGAGGCTCCCTCAGCACAAATCAAGATTGGGGGGGGGGGCCAGATACCCAAAGTGGAAGGTGCTGATAAAGTTCTTAGAGTCTTTTAATACCCCCACGCTCTCCCAGACCACACCATAGCCCACTCAGGTTTGGTGCTTTGAGCCTGAGTATTATTCTAGGATTCAGCTGAGAGAACATTCCTTTTTCTAGGGAGTGCCCCTTATTGAATCATGGGCTGGTTGACGTTGGCTGGCACCATCTCTGCCATGTCTTCTGGAGAGTCCTTGAAGAATCTGGGCCCACTGTTTCTTATCTCCCTCTTCTCTACAACTAAAATAGATCTGTCTTCCTTTGCTTGGCATGTCCTGGTTTTAGCACTAAATGTCCCCCATCCCAGGAAAGCCATCAGGGCCCTAAGTAATACTGCATCAAATATAACCTGTGTGTAACATAATACAATATAAATGCATATGTCTATGATATGTATACATCAAAAGGAAAGCTATCAAAAACACAATTATAGTAGGAGACGGACATATTTCTTGTAATCTTTGACAGATCACTTAGGTACAAAGAAAAATAAAAATAGACTTGAATATAATCAATAAACTTGTTTTAATCTATACAATCCAACATTGTAGTGCACAGAGAATAGACTTTCTTTTCACCTCATTCAATAACATTGGCAAACCTCTCACATGTAGTTTATCATGGAAGATAGGCCTGGATGAATCTTTGCTGGAAGCTTGCCATTCCATAGGTGCTTTTTGAGTTTGGGGGACTTTGCTGCTGTTGTTGTTGTTGAAAACAGAGGCAGTTTTTGGTATTACTGTCTTAAAATTATTTCAGGCTAAAACTATGGCAGTCAAGGTATATAGAGTCAAATATTAGGGCTGCAATCTCTCTTCTAGAGAGTGAAAATTCTATTCCAAGAATCTTGGGTGTGTCCTTGCACACAGTGCAAAATGCTTAAACTAAACAATTATCTCTTTTGAAGAGAAATATTTCCATGGACCCAGGGTTGACCTACATCACTTTTATTAAATATGTGCACACATAAAGACCAGTTCTAAACACCTAGGCATTAATAGCTAGTTATATAACTAAAATACCAAAGCCAATTTACAAGCACATGTAATTATCAAACTTTAAAATGTCAAATTAATAAAATTAACTTTATACAACAGATAATATTGTTTTGCTAAGATTAAAACACCATTTGGGGCTTAACAGAAAGATCTAGTCTCAGGCCCAGTTACTACATGTTACCACTATCTGAATCCTGGCTTCAACGATACCAATGCAGACAACTCCTAAAGCATGTGTGCAAAACAATATTGATAACCTGAAAAATGTGTTTGCTACTTTAAGATAATCAGGTATCATAATTTAAAATTCTGCTAAAAACCACCCACCTAAGTGGGTGCCATTTCATACTAATAAAGATAATAATAATTGCTAACATTTATTGAACTTTACTGAAGACTTTACCAGTCTTTCACACATAATAGCTCTAATCCTTGTGATATCACTATGAAATTAATACCACATCTTTATCTCCATATTATCAAAAGAAGAAACTGAGAAACAGAGAGGTTGAGTTATTTGCCCAGGTTTCACAGCTAGTAAGTAGAAAAGCAAATTAGAAGTCAGTCTGGCTCCACCCAATCATTATGCCTAGTTACCTGTCTCATTGTTTTGGACATAAGGTAGTTATCACATAAGGTAGATTGCATACAGATCTAACCCAATTATTGCTGAAATCAGCAACAGCAACTCTGTCATTGTGTTTTCACTACAACACCTGCTGCTAATAAATGGCTACAGCCCAGTCCATATGAGGGCGGAACCAGCATGAGAGCATCATTCCTTGCCAATATAGCACTGGTCCCAGGAGTTGTTCCTTTGAGTTTGACAAGCCTGTGCCCTGTGTGGGCTCACCCTTCTCTCCATGTGCCTCTAATTAAACTCCTCGCTGCCTCATGACCTGAGCTACCAGGCCTGCCCCTGGTTCACATGGGAAGATGCAGAGGCAAACACAGGCCCCACCATGGGTTTTGGGGTTGCCATCAAGATAATCCAGAACACATTTTTATTGTTAAGATTATCACTGAAGAGGCAACTGGGTGGCTTAGTCGGATAAGCGTCCGACTTTGGCTCAGTTCATGATCTCATTGTTCGTGAGTTTGAGCCCCATGTCAGGCCTTGTGCTGACCGCTCAGAGCCTGAAGCCTGCTTCAGATTCTGTGTGTCTCTCTCTCTGCCTTCCTCTGCTCATGCTCTGTCTCTCTCTCTTAAATTATATAATAAACATTACAAAAATATTATCACTGAAGTAAAACTGCTAATTTTAGAAAAGACACAGATCCCTCAAAATGTATATATTCTCAGAACTCCAGGGGTCTGAGAGCCCCAAGAAGTAATATGAGTGCACACCAAGGAACACTATAAAAACAGCGGTATGAAAACCTCCTTGTGGCTGACAAGGACATGATTGAAGACATCATTCCAAACACTGTAATATTTGCAAGAAGTTCCTTTCTGCTCTTAGAATCAAGAATTGTTGTGCTTCTCTTAACAAGTTTCTGTGTTTTATGTTCTAGATATGGGACATTTTGTTTCATGCTTTTTCTGCACAGCCCTCAGCACTATTTGTAATTATACATTCGTGTATATATACAAGGTTTTCTGATGAATGTCAGTTTCTTGCAATCATCTGTAACTGCTGTCAGAGCAGAGACCATGTCTGTCCTTGCACCTTGCACAGAGTCTGGCACATAGTAAGTCCTGAGTGTTAAGTGAACAAATGAGTGAATGAATCAATGAATAAATAGAACATATGAACCATGGATTGGTCAGGTCCCCTTTTTCCATGAAATGCTCGAAAGTTTAGTGCTGGATTTATTTCCCCGCTTAGCAAGTGTAGCGGGTCTCACACTTGTATTTTTGTATTAGCTTCATTCTTAATACCATTTTATACCTCTACCCTTAGTCTTGTTTTTTCTTTCTCATTTACTTCTAAGTTAGTCTCCCTTGCTATGATTTATGAAGGCCTGTAAATGGTCTTAAAGTTCTTGTGATAAATATATTTATTGAAGTCTTTTATATATATACATATATATACATATTTAAAGCCTTAACACTAAACTTTCTCCCAACAAACATATTTGATCACCTGTAGGCTCTTAAGAATAGCTGTAATTTGCTAATTCCAGCACCTTACTAACATTTAAGGCAAATTCAACCCAAGACTAGAAACAACATGTAGTGCGTCATTTCAGGCAGTGTTGTATATTCTGAATGTAACAGGCAGATTTCTAATAAGGCTAGGCAATTGGACAAGAAAGAATAAACGGCTTGCCACAAAAATGTATGGATTTGGGATCAAGGAATGATTTATCTCTAGTGGTTCTCCAAAATATATTGAAATTCTAATAATAAAAGGTTTGCTATTGGGGGTGGGGAGATGAGCAGCAGGGAGAGACAGGGAGGCAGGGCTGGGCATGATCTTGGTCCATATGCACTGACAAAAGTCTGATCACCTTACAGAATGAAGGTAGAATGCTATAATCCAAATATCCAACAGTCTAAACCCCTTTGTAAAGTCTGTATCATGTGCTATTCATAGGCTTGCGGCTGGAGTGACTTGCAAGTCTGAAACTTCAGTTTCTGCTCTGCTCTCACTCTTTTAAAGTACTTTCACTTCATATGTGGACCATTTTTCATTTCTCAAAAATGAAATCCAATGTTTAAATCCATTTAACAAAGACACCCCTTGCTGCACAAGTTAAACATGCATCCCATGTACCTCAACTAGACCCACACACTAGGCGTGAAAGGAGGTGGGTCTGCCCCTCTCCAGTCACTTCCTCCCATCAGGGCATCAGACCAACCCCTCCTTGGGGCTTAGTCAGGAAGCACAAGATGTCCATTTAACAAACTGAGACTTGATTTCTATTATTTATAAGGCTCATTTGAGTCAGTTGAACCTTAGACGACAAACAGCAAGAGGGAAGAGTGGGTGTAAAGAAACAGATGGGTAATAATCATATGTCACAGATACATAACAATTTTTAAAAGAATTTGATAGGGTGTGGGCTGGGGCTTCCCCCCCCCCCTTCCCTTCTGTCTCCCTCTCTCTCTCTCCTGGGGCTTTCTGTCTTTCTCTTTCTCTTTGGGAAGGGGTGGAGATTACAGAAGAAAAGGAAGGGGGAGAAAAAGCAAGACAATAGGCTAGACAGAGCGCCTGATCGGCATCCTAAAGCAGTATGCCCCGCCCTACCCCCCAACACCTGGTAGCTCAGTGGTCGCGATTTCAAAACTGGCAGACGCTCCCCATCCTCCCCACTCCACCCCCACCTCCCCGAGCCAGGGTGGCCTCCAACCCGGAGGCGGGAGGAGAGGGAAGGCAGAAAAAAGAGAGGGGAGGGAAGATGGAAGCTAAGAGAGGAGGAACAGACTGGCAAGACCTCTTGGGGGCAGTGGCTTTTTATCCCTCCAAAGTGGTGGAGTCGCACAAAAATCCAAGTCCAATGGGGCCCACTCACGTGCCAGCTCCCCTGCTCCAAATGCAGGCGGCTGCCGACACCGACACCGCGCCTGCTGGCCCCGCAGCTGCGGCACAATGCCCCGTCTCGAGCCTTAGCTACGCCCGGGGGAACGCGCCCAGCCCGCCGAGCACCCCGCACGGCTCCCCGGGAGGGCGTCGGCTGAGCAGGAAGGGAAGGGAGGGGCGGCCCCCGCGAGGCAACAACGCTTGCCACCCGCCAGCCCGGACCCCAGAAGAAAGCCCCACCTGTCAGGCGTGGCGCTCGGAGCGAGGGCATCCAACCATCCTCATGCAGAGGCCAACGCCAGTTAGCCCCGCTTTCCAAACAACCTCCAACGTTACATCGTCAACAGAAACCTTTAGGCATGAAACACACAGCCGCCGGGAAGGGTGAATCGCAGACACCCACACTAGCAGACGCTCACCAATCTGGACCAACCAGCTCTCTCACGGTGGAGGGATGCTGTAGGGGTCTCAAATTCCATTAAAAGAAACAAAACCAAGGCAAAAGCCATGGTACTCATTGCCAAGACGGGCTTACCTCCTGCACGGCATCTTATCCATTCCTGGTCTTCCACTGTGGGCTGTTGTTTTGCTTTGTTGTTGTTGTTGTCTTTTGAGTGTCTGCTTAATGCACCCAGCTAATCTGCAGAGCAATGTTTTCTTCCCATCCTGCAGCCCCACACTTGTCAGAGCTGCCTGGAATTCCACCAGCAATGCAGCTTCTCCGCGTCAGTGATAATTACAGACGACAGAGGCTGCTACTCCTTGACAAAAGGCTTTCGTTCCCGCTCGTCCCTTACAGCCCTGCCGTCAGAATTAAATCCATTTCCCGCACGAGGCTGGGAGGAAATGAGAGCTCTCCTGGCCGAGTGAGCTGACAAAAGGACGCTTGGCGGCGCCCACAGCGCCCCCTCTAGCGGGCCACTGCCCGGCTGCCCCAGGGCCGCGGTGCTGCAGTGCCCCCACCCGCAGCGCGCGCCGCCCGCGCTGCCGCAGTCCCGCCGCCCGGCCTCTGCTCACGTCCACTCCGGCACCACCAACTGCCCGCAAGAGCCAAGAGCTAGGAAGAAAATCTGAAATGTGAACTCCCTTAAAGGATGTATCCTCCCTGGGAATAATAAAAGAAAAAAGTCTTGCAGCTGGAATATTTGTTGTCTGGGAAGGACATCTGCCTTTAGAAAATTAACTATTAGCGATTTTAATAGCAATTGTTGACCATTTGAATTCTGAGCCAAAATTATCCCTCTGCCAGCTCCATTTTCAACTAGAGCAAAATTTTTGTTGTGCTACTCTCTGGAACTGTGAGCCCAGCTCCTTCCAATTCTCATTACTTCCTCCTCTCGCCCCCTCTCCTCATCCCAGAGGGAACAGGTGTTCAGTGAATGGGGAAGGGGATGGAGAACAGAATACTTGGTTACAGTTTCAGACCTGCCAATAACTAGCTGTGTGACCTTGATGAAGTCACTTAACCTTTCTGGGCATTTACTCTGTAAAATGACAGTGTACCTAAGGCATCTCCCACTTCTACTTTCTGACAGTGTTTCTCAATATGCCCTCAGAGTAGGCATATCAAGTGGTTGCTTGGGACTTTAGACCCGCATAATCTCACCAGCTCCCCCAATCAGCATTTACTCTGTTTTTAAAAATGTGAATGCAGGGCAAGTATGGTTTCCAGAAAAGCCCCCTGGTCATTTTCCCCAACCAGTTCATGGCCCCTTTGCTCCCTGTAGGTTGCAGGGCACCATGGCCTTAAGACACTCCCATAAAAACCACAGACCCCGCCACAGTGCTGCTACAGAATCAGAATCTCTGGAGGTAGGCCTAGGAATCCATATTTTTAATAAGCATCCCTAGTAATTCCTTCGTACACTAACATTTAAAAAATGCCACTCTATGTGAGCTACTAGTGATGTAGAAGAGAAAATGCCCACAACAACCCCAGAACTGAAAAATATTCTGAGACACTAGAACTGTGTCTTTCTGCTGTAGCTCTTCCAACCTTCCACCCCCCCCCCCTCTCCATCCCCCTTTTCTCCTTTCTTCCCCTTTCACTTTTTTTTTTATTTTTTTTAATATATGAAATTTATTGTCAAATTGGTTTCCATACAACACCCAGTGCTCATCCCAAAAGGTGCCCTCCTCAATACCCATCACCCACCCTCCCCTCCCTCCCACCCCCCATCAACCCTCAGTTTGTTCTCAGTTTTTAA
>NW_026057578.1:85379128-85424990 GCF_023721935.1 Panthera uncia
TTTTTTTTTTTTTTTCCTTCCCCTCCCCCATGGGTTTCTGTTATGTTTCTCAGGATCCACATAAGAGTGAAACCATATGGTATCTGTCTTTCTCTGTATGGCTTATTTCACTTAACATCACACTCTCCAGTTCCATCCACGTTGCTACAAAAGGCCATATTTCATTTTTTCTCATTGCCACGTAGTATTCCATTGTGTATATAAACAACAATTTCTTTATCCATTCATCAGTTGATGGACATTTAGGCTCTTTACATCCCCTTTCACTTTCAGAATTGAGTCCACAAGCCCTCTCCCCCATTCACCTGTCAAAACCTGTTAGAATTACAAGCAATTCAGCTAATAGGACCCAAGGTCTGTCTGGCCAGAACCAGGAAGTGATGTGTTTATTGAGACACTTCAAGTGGCTATGCACTATATTTAATTTTAGATGTATTTTGTAAGTGATATTTGGTACTGAGTGATGATATCTAGGGAATCAGGAACATCTTTTCCAGAGCCCTGAAATCATAGGTATGGTGGGCCCTTTTCTGAAATAGAACTCAAAAAGAGAATAGAGAATTTTTGTTTAGTCCAGAAATAACAGGCTTCATAAATCCCCTTAAGTCATCTCCATCACTCAAATATATCACTTCATGATACATTATTTAGCTTTCTCAAACTAATAATTGCAAACTCTTGTTGGCTCCTGCCACTGCTCTGAGGGCTTTACATGCATTTTTATTCATTTAATCCTCACAAGAACTCCATAAGGTCAGTACTATTATTACTCCTATTATACAGTTGAAAAGATTGAGGCACAGAGAGGTTAGGTAACTTGCTCAAGGTCACATAGCTAGTGGATGGCTGAGCCAGGATTCAAACTCAAGCAATATGGCTCCAGAGCTTATGAGCCCTAACCACTACCCAGCACATGGCTTCTTGGAGGGGACAAAAAAATTAACTTTAAAAACTAGAACTGGTGCACCTTCATGGCTCAGTCAGTTGAGCATCCAACTCTTGATTTCAACTTAGGTCATGATCCCAGGGTCATGGGATTGAGCCCTGCATCTGGCTCCATGCTGAGTGTGGAGCCTAAGATTCCCGTGCCCGCGCCCACCCCCCCACCCCACTGCCTCTCTACCCCTCCGCCCCTCTCCCCGACTCATGCTCTTTAAAAATTAAAATAATAAAAAGCAGAACTAGAACTAGTACAAGTCACTGATAAAGTTGATAGGCTGATATACATTCTTTTCCCAAAAAAGTGATTCTGTTCTTCTACTCCTCAGTCTTAAAAAAATAAATCCTCCAGCTTCTCTTAGATGCCACCTGAATGTGACAAGTGCTGGAAAGATTAGCACCATCCTGTGGCTTTAGGAATTGTTCAAATATCAGATAGGAAGCAAGACTTCAACATATAAATTTCCATATTGATAGCCTATATGGAATTTTAGTTGAAGTTCCTAAAGTTCTTGCTCAATTCCAAATTCACTTTGAAATCCAACAAAGGGACTTGAAAAAAGGATTTTCAAAAGTTGTCTATATAGGCTATCCTGGGAAGATCGCTAGAATTCAGAGTCCACACCACAAAAAGCTCAAGATACCTAGCCCTTAACTAGGGACATAGAAGACACCATGTCAGACCCAGAAAAAAATCACATTTGGCTAGCCTCCAATAGCCAGGTTAAAATTAGATTTTCTGACTGGTTTGCAATAAAAAATTTTTTTGCAGTAAAATTATTTCTAATCCCCAGGTCTCTTGACAAAAAATGTTTGTGGCCAGCAATAACTTATAGAGAGAGCAGATGGCAGTATATCAGACACCCACAGTGTTTCCACCTCCCGATATTCATGTCCTGGGGTAATCCCCTCCCCTTAGGTGCTGGCAGGACCTGTGACTTGCTCCTAACCAATGGAATACAGCAAAGGGAATGGGATGCCACTTCTGTGATTGCATTACATAAGATTCTTCAACTTGCTGACTTTCTCGATCACCTTCTTGGTTTGCATGCTTTGATCAATCAAATAGCAATGCTAGGATGACCTACATGGCAAGGAACTTAGGGTGACACCTGACCAACAGCCGGCTAGAAACTGAGGTTATCAGTCCAAAAGTCCTAGAGGAAATGAACTCTGCCAACAACCATGTAAGCTTGGAAGCAGATCCTTCCCCAGCCAAGCCTTCAGCTGAGACCCCAGCCCGGACTGATACCTTGATTTCTGCCTTGAGAGTAAGCTTAAAGCAGAGGACCCAGCTAAGCCATGCCCAGGTGTGACTCCTGACCCACTGAAACGGTGAGATAATGAATGTGTTAAGTTCTATGTTCATGGTAATTTGTTACACAGCTTTTAGATAACCAATACAGTGCCTTAGCACCCTCCAGGCCAAAGCATACTTATCAGTTGCCTTCCCCAGGGCATGCCAGAGGTTCTGGAGGAATTGACACCCCAGGGGATCAGTTTTCAACCAATGACCATCGACCATCGGGAATCTATGAATAGCCCACCTCCCTCATTCCTGGGTGTTAGGAAGACACCACTGAGGCATGCTGTACACAGTTTCCCAGAGTGCCTCAGCAGGACTGAGCCCCAGAGGCCCCCAGTAGTATCCTCCTCAGTCATGCATGTTTCATAGTCTGGCTTTTCTTCCTTGTATTACTTTCCCACTCCTCTATTGTTAGTTCCTGGCCTTGTCTCCCAAATAAACTATAAATCATGGCCTACTTTTAGGGAAATCAAATTTAAGACAGGAGAGTGGGGGGGGGGGGTGAGAATGACAGTGCTTTCAAAGTAAGACCAATGATAAATTCTAAGTCTAGGTCTCCTGAAGATGCCCCTCTCCCAACAAGCAAAAGTGTGCCCAACCCTATGGTTGAGGCATGCTGTGGAAAGAGAACTGAACTAGGAGCCCAGGGCCTGGGGCTCGTCTCAGTCCCAGTGACTGGGTGGACTCAGAAAGGACTGATCCCAGGTCTCACTTCCTGGCTGTAAAGTAAAGGTAACAGCCCTTGCCCTCTGGTAAGGGATGAACTGTGCTCCTCTACCTGCCCTCTACCACCAATCCCTACATTGAAGTTCTAACCTCCAGAACCACGGAATGTGACTATATTTGGAGATGGGGGTCTTCAAAGAGATAATGAGGTAAATTAATGAGATAATTAAAAATGAAAAAATTAGGTGTCCTCTAATCTAGGACAGGTGTCTTTATAAGAGGAAATATTGACACAGGCTGCCATAGAGGGAAGACCATGTGAAGATACAGGGAGAAGTCAACCACCAACAGCCAAGGAGAAAGGAAAACCAACGCTGCTGACACCTTGATTTCTTGATCTCACACAAACTTCTGTTGGTCAAGTCACCCAGGCCAGGCTACCTTGTTATGGTGGCCCTAGAAAACTAATGGTCTCCTACCATCCAGGGTTGTCATACAGACAAAATAGGACACCAAGCCTTAGTAAGTTTTACAGTCTTATTACAGACTAGAAAGACACAGCTAAACCATGGTCACAGAGGGAAGAGTCATCAGGGTGAGGTAGAGAGGCCCCCGACTCCAGAGGAAAGGCAGTCCTTATTATAAAGTGGCAGAGAACTTGGCTGAATTGTGTCCTAGTGTTTCATAGAAGGTAGAACTTACAAGTGATGAAATTAGATATTTAATGGAGGAGATTTCTAAGCAAAATAGTGAAGGTGCAACTAGCGTCCTTCTTACTATTTCTAGCAAAATGCAAGAGGAGAGATGAATTAAAGGAAGACTCTTTAAACACAAAGCAGCCAGAGCTTGAAGACTGGGAAAATTCTCAGCCCATCTACATTGCAAAACATGACAAAGCTTGTTCTGAAGGGAGTATGAAGGGTGTGGCTGAATAACCATTTGATAAAGAGGTCATGGGTGTAACTCATGGACCTAATCGGCCATCTCAGCAGAGGCCAGGAATAGAGATGGATTTTTCCAGCAAAGACAGTGCCATTTTGAACTAAAGGGAACAGAAAAAGCAGGACAGAATGAAGGAAGGCTATTAAACTTCTTGGATTCTACTGGAGGAGACCACAAAACTATTTGGTTGCAAAAGTACACTGTTCTTCCAGGAAAGGAGAGAATGACCCCCAAGGTGATTCAGAGATCATCAGCACTGCCATTCCAACCACAGGCCCAGGGGCCAAGTTTGTTTCCTCCTGGCTTCAGGGGGCAGGGCCACTGCAGAGCTGTGTGGGGTGAGGCTTCCACCACAGCGGACCTGGAAGGTGGGACACTGCCAAAGAGGATTACTATGACGGCTTAAGATATAATGGAATTTGTCTTGCTAGGTTTGGAGCTTGCTTGGGACCCATCACTCCTTTCTTCTTTCCAATTTCTTCCCTTTGGAATGGAAATGTCTGCCCTAGGCCTGCTCACCATTGTATTTTGGAAGCACATAACTCATCTGGTTTCACAGGTTCACAGCTAGAGAAGAATTTCACCTCAAGATGAATCATATCTCAAGTCTCAACCATACATGATTTAGAGGACATTTAGATGAGACTTTGGACTTCAGAATTTAGAACTGATGCTGGAACAAGACTTTTGGGGATGTTGAGATGGAATGCATGTATTTTGCATGTGTTAAGGGTATGAAGTTTTGGAGTCAGGCACCAAAAACCATTGACTGAATTGTGCCCTGCAAAATTCCTATGTTAAAGCCCTAACCCCCAGTGTGACGAAGAGCCAGGGATTTTAGGTGGTTGTTAGGGTTAAATGAGGTCATAAGGTTGGGCCCTTAATCCAATAGGATTGGTGTCCTTATAAGAGGAAGAGAGACAAGAGTTTGCTAACTGCACACACACTGCTTGCTCTCTCTCTGCCCCCACCATGCGAGGCCAGAGAGAGAAATCTGCAAACCAGGAAGAGCAACCTCACTAGAAACCAAAACTGTTCAGCCTTGATCTTGGACTTCTCAGCCTCCAAAACTGTGAGAAATTTCTGTTGTTTAAGCCACCCAGTACAGGATTTATATTATGGCAGCCCAAGCAGACTATATACTTTCTGTGCCTTGGTTTATCCACCTGTAAAACAGGGATAATCATGCCTATCTTATAGGACTGTTATGAGAACAAGGGAACATATGGAAAGTATGGGAACAGATACAGCATATAACAAGTGCTAGGTCTTTGTGAGCAGTTGTTACAGAGATGAAGACGGTCTCTGTGGTCAAGGTGCTTCGGTGTCTAACTTGCATAAGGTGTATTATGGATTTAGCTGGGTATTTAGACAGCCTTGAAAATTCTCACTGCCAATGGCCAAGGCTTACCACTCCTTACTTTTCTAGCTTAAGTTTATATTCCTATTAAAGTTAATCTCCCCAAGAAGGGTAATAGGCACTTATTCCTCAAGTGATGAAAATAGATAGAATGAAAGATAATAGCTATGGGTCCTGAAAGGATAAGGATGGAAACCTCAGAGGAGCTGGGGGATAAGCATGAAGGCTGAAGACCCTGAAGCCTATTTCTTCTAAGCATGAAATTAAGGAAAAAGAGTTGAGTAGATGTGTGACAAGCAAGGCCATTTAAAGGGTAATTGCAAAGCTTTGAATTATCACAATTTTTAAGAGACTTCAAGACTTTCAAGACTGCATTTATTTGTCTCTAGAAGGTATCCCTGGGCTGGCACTTTTCACTTTTCATACTTGGGGGAGCCTGAAACAGAGAAGAAAGTCCCTTATAAATGGCTAAATGATAATAACAGATAGTTCCCAAAAGAACTATATAAATTTTTTCATTAGTAATCAAAAATGTTTAAGTTTAAAGATACCATTTTTTTTCTATTAAAATTCTATCATTTTAATAGATCCCACTGTTAGCAAGGATATGGTGAACTCGGCACTCAGAACTGATGGTATTATAAGTTGGCCTCATGCAAGTCCTAGATTGTACCTACCTGTGACTCAGGACTTCCACTTCTAGGAATCTATCCTAAAAATAAATAAAAAAAAATTTTTAAATATAGAAAGAGGTAAATACATCAGGCTATTTGCCATGTTGATTAGAACAAAAAACTGAAAACTTAAATGATCCCCAATTAGAAAACCCTTCCATTCAATTGATCATTAAAACTTGTGAAAAAGACTACACAGTAACCTCAAACATGTCAATGGTAGAATAAGAAGAAATACAACACAGTGTTATATACCCTGTTATAATTTCTTAATTCAGTTGTGTAAGAAAAAAATTTGGAAGCATTTTACTATATTTCCATCCATGGTTTTACTAAGATGGTAAGATTACTTTGGGTCTTAATATTCTGAAATCTCAACCTGAAGAAAAAGCCAAACCCATGACTAAAAATAAAGCCACTCCAATCTTTCACTGTGGAAAATAAAATACTACAGTCACATGCTTTAATTCAGGTTATAAAAAACACATTTACCTATTTCCTAGCCCACTCTCATTTATATTTCAAGGGTGTTTTTTAGAACAAAAGGCAATAAAGAGTTTAACACTATTACACATATGCTCTGATTCCATTCTTCACTGACCCACTGGATATCGGTCAAGTTCCTTCTGTTTTCTAGTTTCCTGACATGTAAAATGGATATAATTATACATCATAAGGTGGTCATGAAAATTACAATGTTATTATGTATACACCACCAGGAATAGTGTCCAGCACAAAGTATCAATAATTTTTCTGATCTTAATCAAGTCTTTCCACTATGCATGTGATTAAGCTAATTTTTTGAGTTCAAATTTAGCTTTAAAAGTTTCATTTAATTTTTTTAAACTTTTCACATACTTATAATGTGTTAAACCTAAGAGATAAGTTCATGTATTGCTAGGTTTACCCAGAGTTAAAAGATAATTTATTCCAATAGCCTACAGTCTAGTGTATTATAGATCATTGTCTTAGTTTGGATTTAAGTGTTAACTAGAAAATTCCAGGAATGTAGTATTTAAGTATCAGAATATGAAAACTTGCTAAAGATGATCAATTTTGCCTTATTCTCACAGTTCATTAAAAAAAAAAATGCCTGTTGGCCTCATCTAAGCAGTTGAAGGTCTAGGAAGAGGGTGGTCTGAGGAACAAACCCAGCTTGCTGCTCAGCCCCTCTGATAAGGCAGGCGTGCTCCTGTTGTTGGTTGTATAGCTGCATGGTTTGACATATTATCCAATGTAACCTTCCCTCCACCCACTGAGCCAAGACTTGGGGGAGGGGCCAGGGACTGAGGTAGATAGATACGAACCAGAAGTCCACATTTAGCTTCATATTTCAGTTCCCAGCAACAACAGTCTGAAAAGCAAGGTTCTCATTTGAAAGAAGCTGACTTTGTTGAAAGGGAGAATAATAAACATGTGGGTTCTGATGGGCCAGAGCTCAGATGGCAGCTCAGGTGGTCACAAAGCAGGGAGGAGGCAAGACATGATGTGGGAGAAGATTTCCTACAACCAAAAATGGAAATGAAAGTTGAAATAGCAGGAAGTAGTTATTTGGAGGGGATGGAACTCGTCTGTAGAAGCTGCCTGATTCCTAATCCCTGGGAAGGGCCCCTGTACCACACCATCCTGGGGAAGAGTTACATAAGGGAACAGAACCCAAGAAAGATAAAAAAGAATCTGAGGAAAGCCAGGATTTGTACCCACTTCTCAGAATGTAGCCTCTCACAGTTTAGTGACCACATGGCTGAAGGAATTTTTAAGTATGTGCCTGAGGGCAGCTACATAGCCCATCTAGGAGTGGGAAAGCCAGGGAGACAAGAAGATGCCTGGGTTCTGAAGGCAGGCAGCCCAGTGAGCCTGGCCTAGAGAAGAGAAGCCATAGTGGGGCCATGGACATCCTCAGCAGATGTCAGCTCAAGAAGACTGGGGGCCTAAGGATTAGCTGGGGAAATACACATGAGCATTCTCCTTCCAGCCTCCAGCCATAGCACACACACTCCTTGCTGTACCTAAAGGAGGACAAGAGGATCTCCTAGGGGAGACGGGGCAAAGAGTCCCACAGGGATTCTGAATATTAAACTGGTAACAGTATTTACTCAAAGAAGATAGACCTTAATGGGCTAAGAGAATCTTCCACCATCTGAGTCATAAGGTCTTTACTAGGTTCTCAAAAACAAGTAGAATACAGTGTAGAAAGTAAAGTTATATTTCTTCCCATATAAATTGTGCTCACAATTGTCAATCCTGCTTTGATGTGTGCAAATCCAGCCAGGACCCAGAGATCAGAACCCAGCATGGTCACCACAGCCCTGCCACCTCATAGAGTTGTACAGATGATCTTCCAGCAAATAAAGCTCCTTTATAATGAGCAGGGCTTTGGCCACCAAGCCCCACATGGTCTTTCTCTTCCCTTGGGGGCCTGGTCCAAATTGCATGAAGCAGGGAAACTCTGCTCCTAGGTTCTTCTCACCTCAGAGCACTGAGGCAGGCGCCCCACGCCCATCTTCCACACTAGCATTGCTGGAAGGACACATTCCTGGGAGGGAAGTCTTCCAAAAAAGGAGTGATCCAAAGAGGACCAGAAGAGTTCCCCCAAAATAATCAAGCTATATTTATGGTTCCTTTACCCTCCCACTAGAAGATCTACCTTTAAAATGATATCTTTGGGGTCCGTTTCATTGCTAACCCATTCTGGATAACTCAGAGGTTAGAAAAAGGGGAGATGGGAGAGGGCAGGAGGACACACTGACCTCCCTGAGGGGCAGGCTTATGTGGTCCTAGTACTTGATAGCTTCCTGCTAACCCAAAGAGCAGTCTGTCTTAAGGGAGGTCAGTAGCACATCATAGGAATCCTGCCGCTAACTTTGAGAGACCTTTCCACTCAATTCTTACAACCCTCCTCTCTATCCATGTGGGACCAACGAGTTTGGGTCTTTTATAAAACTCATATAAATTCCCTCCAGAAGTCCACTAGAATAAATCAAGATTTATTTCAATTAATTTAATTTTTTTTAACATTTATTTATTTTTGAGAGACCAAGCATGAACAGGAGAGGGGTAGAGAGAGAGGAGACACAGAATCTGAGGCAGGTTCCAGGATCAGAGCTGTCAGCACAGAGCCTGACATGGGGCTTGAACCCATGAACTGCGAGATAATGACCTGAGCTGAAGTCAGACACTTAACTGACGGAGCCACCCAGGCACCCCTTACTTCAACTAATTTAACTACCAAGCCCATCATATGTGAGAGAAATAGAAATTATTGGCTTTCTCAAATTATGTTCAGCTCACCAGGTAGACATCTTGTCAAACACACCAAACCTCACACACATTCACAAAACCCACTTTTTGTTTGATTTTTCCATGGGGACAGAAGATTGAGAGTTCCAACAAAAGAAATCTCCCTATCTTATGTTCATGAAGAACTTCACCTTTCCTCTAACATTTTCTTCTCATCTTGGTCAGACTGGGACTCAAGAGTTTCCCTTGGGTGCTGCTTGGATCTCTTCCTGAGTAGCTGCACCCAGGGGAACCCTCCACTGGAGGTGGCATCACTCTGAGGTTAGATGGATCCTGATTGTATGCTCCAGACCTCACCTTTCCAAAGCTCCAGGGAAAAAAACCAACATCCATATCATCACAGCAACAATCCCTCAGTCCCCAGAATTTAGAAGACACAGTCACATCCTGAGTCAACACAACCACTAGAGCAGCCTCCACACTCGGAGTCCCAGCACTCTTGGTCCAGGGCTGCAAAGTTTAACACCCAAACTGGTGGTACAACAAGGTGTCTGGGGGCCGACAACCCAGCGAGCATCCACCACATCAAAAGGAAGTGCAAGTTTCTAAAATATTCTGCTGCTACGTTCATCAGAATATACCCCCTAGGCCCCAGTGAACACCAGGGCAGACAAATGTGATTCCCAGGGAAAAGCCTAGACCACCACACTACTGTGGTAGAATTTTTGCTATCACATAGAGCCAGTTCCTGGCAGAAATGTGAGAGGGAAGACAGGAGATAGTTGCTTCAAGGCCTTCCCAGGGTGCTAATGAATTCATCCCAGCTAGTTAGATCATTCCATTTCAGAGCTTAAAATGCTATTAGAAGAAATGCTCCCAGTGATTAATTTCCACACACGGATTACCACAATCTGCAGAGGGAGTAGTGGAAATCTACCATCCACATAGGCTTCTTCCTCTCAGAAACTCTTCCAAGGAATACTCCCACACCAGGCCAAAATTTTAGAAGTGTGTGATGGCAGAACACCCAGGCCCCAGACCAGGCACTTAGGTTCATCCACATATTCCTTTCCAGAGTCCCTCTGACCCCAGCACAATTGGCATCTCACTCCAACACAGAGGATGGCCTTTGTCCAGGGACACAGCCTCTGCAGGATCATAGGCAACTGTGAACAAAACTCAGAGCCTTGCATGATAGGAAATGCTCAAAGCATAAACACAGGTGTCAAACAAAAGAAATAAGCAATGGTGGGTCAGTAAACATCTTGCCACCCAGCAATGCCCAATCCCAAAACAGCAAAATCCTACACTTGAAAATCCAATCCTAAATGAGCCTTGCCAGGATCCTGACATTGATCCCTACTCCTACCAAGGCCAGATGCTGCAGCTTCACATGGCTCAGGGCCCTCTCCATTCGCACACATACTTGCTGATTCAGTCCCCAAGTGAACCTGCTCTGGCCCGAGAAGTTAATCTCCATGCCTGCCATCAGCAGATTCTTATGTACTTCATTTGGGATTTTTGCCTCTCAGGAATGTTGTTGATCTTGCACAGGCTGTTCTGACCCCATCCTCAAATCCCCAAAAATGCCCATCTCTGCCAGCACCAGGATTCCACTCCTCAGATCCTCTCCAAGGGCAGGAAGAAGGGTGCCGTTCCTGCAAACTGAAGCTGGAGGAGGCCTGCGTCCCAAATCCTAAGCCCCTCTGTACATAAGCATTTCAGTCCAATGAGTCACATCAGCTATCCCCAGGTTTCTGGTTAGGGTGTCTGGCCAGGATCCTGAAACCCTATATACTCACTCCTTCATGTAAACTACACTGACCCCTTATGAGAATTGTTTGGCAAATAAAGGTCAGGCTAAGCTTTGTTTCTCTGGTCCCTCTCACTTCATATTGGTTCCTGATTATAAAATGCAAGCTTTTATAAAGTTAGTAAAAGTGATGTTGAGTAATTGCTCAAGCCACATGTAAATTAGGATCTCACAGTTAAACCTATTAGCCAGGGGAAAAAAAATACTAGTCAGAAAGATAGTCACACAGTAGGCACTTAAAAGAGAAAAAATTCACTTCCCCCTTCCCATCCTGAACAATTCAGTCCTAACACTGTTAGCTCACAGTGAGATGGGGGGAGAGACATGGTGGCCTTGAGTGAGCTATTGGAGACCCAGGAGGTTGAGGATGGCATCCACACATAGAGGTGGCCTAATACAGGACGTCAGAGACCAAGCAGATGAGGGGAATGGCCACACAGTGGGGAGGCTCAGTGCAAAGTGATGAAGTCCAATCAGCAGGAGAGGGGTCTTGGAAGGGCAGTGTGGTAAGGGGAGTCAGACCCAAGCCAGGCAAGGATGGTGCCCAGGCAGAGGGCAGCATAGCATGGGGAGAAGCAGCCCATGCCAAATCAGGCAGCCATGCATATGTGCAGGTGACCTTACATGGTGACCCAGAGTCCAAGCAGGATGAGGAGACACCCATGTGTGGGGTGAGGGATGGCCTGAGTGGAATGTGAGAGCCAAGGAGAAGGTTCTTACGGAGGGGCAGCTAGTCATGGTGTTGTTATGGGCTGAATAATGTCCCTTCAAAATCCATATGTTGAAGTCCTAACCCCCTACCTCAGAATGTGACTGTATTTGGACATAGGGCCTTAAAAGGGGTGATTAAGTTAAAATGGAGGGTGGGCACCAGTTCAATATGAGTGGTGCCCTTATAAGAGAAAATTGGGGCACACACATGCAGAGGAAAGACCGTTTGCGAGCCAAGAAGAGAGGCCTCAGAAGAAATCAAACTTGCCAACACCTTGATCTTCGACTTCCAACCTCCAGAACTGCGAGAAATAAATTTATGTTGTTTAAACCACTTACTCTGTATATTTTGTTACAGCAGCCCTAGCAAACTAACACAGGCGCTAAAGCCCAAAAGGGGTGAAGAGAAGAGCCAGGCATGGGGGAGATAGCACAGAGAGGAGGAATGAGTTACACAGGGTGTCCTTGATGAAAGACTCATTCCAGGGCTAGGGGTGGGAAAGGACATGATGCTTGAGCTCAGAACATCTTCTGCCAGAAAGGAAATGATCAAAGAATGATAGTGACAGGTCAAGTGGAAAGTTAGCCCATTTGATGGGGCTTTCATTGGCCACAACGAGGACAATTGGAATAACAAAATAAATAATGAAATACTAGGATATTATGATGATATAATAATTACTGAATTAAATAGAAAACCATTAAAATGAATATAGAAATAACCAAAAGGTTCTACAATAAATCAATGGTTAAACTGTGGCACATCCATCCCATGGACTAATACTCAGCAATGAAGGGGGAGGGGTGTGAATAGACTTTTAATACAATGACTGGGATGATCTAAAGGGCACTGTGCTAAGTAAAAAGACCAGACTTTAAAGAATACACACTGAATGATTCCATATAGTATAGAACACTCCCCAAATGATAGAGACATGGAGAACAGATTACTGGTGGTCAGTGGGTAGAGAAAGTGGAGATGTGGGGGCAGTGGATGATAGCAGGCAGGAGAGCTTTATGGGGGTGGAACCGTGCTAGATCTTAACAGTAGTGGAGATTCCACAAATCTACACTTGTGATAAAATGACAGGGAACTAGACACACATAGTACCAATATCGATTTTGTTTTGATATTGTACTATAGTTTCAGGAGATGCAGTCATTGAGGGAAAGAAACCAAGTTAAGGGTACATGGGACTTCTCTGTACTATCTTTGTAACTTCCTGTGCATCTATAATTATTTCAAAATTAAAAGTTTCATAGATACAGAATGTTGGTGAAGAACAGGATATCGAGAGAGCTTCAGAGCACCTCCACACAAAATACGGATCACAAAGTAAAAAGGTTAACTTTACAGTAGAGAGGCCTGGAAGTTATTACATTAAGTGATGGAAGTGAATATCCTCAGCAATAGGACAAATCAAAATGTACCCCATTTAATAAGATGCAATGGGTAGACAACAGCATCACTTCCATGCCGTTCCCGCCAAAGATGTAGATCTGAATCTAATCAGGGGGAAAGAGACAAACCCAAATCAAGAAACATTCTGCAAAACAACTGGCCTGTAATCTTTCAGTGTGTCAAGGTCATAAAAATCATGAAAAGACCAACAAAATGTTCCAGACAGATGGAGGCTAAAGAGACATGACAATTAAATGCAACTCATGATTCTCAGCTGGTCCTTCTGCTAGAAAGGACATTCAGACTGTTGGTGAAAACCTGAATGGAGCCTGAGGATTTTGTGGCAGTAACGCCACAACATTAACTTCCTGATTTTGATGGCTACACTGTGGTCATGTAAGACAATGCCCTCGTTTATAGGAAATGCATACTAATTAGGGGCGATGGGGCATCAGGTTGGCAACTTATTCTCAAATGGGTCAGCAAAAAAGTTATTTGTACTGTACTTGTGACCCTTCTATAAAGTGTTTCAGAATAAATGCTTTTATTTTAAAAATAAATGATTTAAATGTCAAAGAATGAGAAACCCTTCACAAAACTGATGAAATCCTAGAACATTTCTGCAAAAAAAAAAAAAAAAAGTCACTCTTTACATTCAGGCCTGGAAAGTCACACTTGGCAGAAGTTACATGCATATATAAAAATCTCAAAAACATGATTCTTTGTTTAGTCTAAGAATTAGCATGCTCTTTCAACTAGCAATTTAAACTGAGTTAACCAAAAGACTAAAATTTAAGTGTTTTGTTCCCTTTCCTAAAGAAAGTTAGAACTTTTCTGTTTCTTAATAGAAAATGTTAGTCTCCGCTTTAAATCTACTTACTATAAACAGCCTATTTCCAGGATCAATTATCCTTGGAAGACAAAGACCTCCTGTACATCCCTGCTGCTGGTGTTGCTAAGCATATGCCTACTGTGCTTCCTTTTAGGTTCCACTCCCAGCCCAGGCCCAAAAAGGAATGGCAGGAAGGTATAGCCAAGCAGCTCACCCCAAGAATGACATGGTGATACCTATCTGACAAGGATAGGTGAGGATTAAATGCAAGTAAGATTCTTGCCTTAATACTGAGTATATATTAAAACATTACTATTTTTTAATATTTTGAGAGTGTGTGTGCATGCACACACACACACACGTGAAAGCAGGGGAGGGGTGTGTGTGGCGGGGAGAATCCCAAGCAGGCTCAGAGCTGTCAGCACAGAGCCCAATGTGGGGCTCAATCTCACAAATGGTGAGATCATGACCTGAGCTGAAATCAAGAATTGGATGCTTGGCTGACTGAGCCACCCAGGCGTCCCAAAACTAACATTACTATTGTTAACAGATAGCCAGGTTCAAGGTTCAGCTCAGGTCAGGTCTTCATCCTTACTTTTATTCCCAGTCATTCCCAGTCAGCTCAGGTAGTAGCAACAGGAATTCAGTCTCCCAAAGGTTGACTGTCAAGGGAAGGTTTGGTTTATATAGGTCAAGTGGCCAGAATATAAAAATCTAAAACTGAGCATGTACAAGAAGTATAACACTTACAGAACAGTAATCAAGTAAAAAAATGGCAGCCAAGGTCAGTCAGCAGAAAGCCCGGAAGACCCAAACCAGAGTAGAGCACTACTAAAGACCAAGTGAGAAAACTCAGAACACTTGCTACAAACAGAATGCCTGTGGCTTATTGTTGATTACCCACCAATCAATACTGATTGCTCATGATGAGTCCAGCAGATTTAATAATGTATGTCCAAGTGAACACTGACATGCCAGGTATTGTGCTAGACACTTCCCTGACATGATGCCATTTGAGTCTCACAATTATCTCATGTACAAGGTAGTCCAATTATCATTCCCATTCCACAGATGGGAAAACGGAGGACGAGATTCAGCAGCTCACCTAAGGTTACAAAACTAGCATCTGAACCCCAGTGTTGGCGCTCTAGATCCTGCACTCAACTGCTATTTTAAACTGCCTCCCTCCACCAACCAGCATTTGTGACTCCACAGCTCCCACTGCCCCTTATGTCACACTAAGCAACTTGTTACAGTACGCTTGGTTACTGTTCCTACAAGCTGTTCTTGTTTCTAGCAGTCATGTGGCAGGATGGACCAAGGGGTCTCATCAGAGTAACACAGTCACAGCAAGGGCTAAATGTCCACTTGTGGACTTGAAGAGGCAGACTGCTATTTCTATCCAGCAGCTTCATTAGTTTGGCAAAGTACTAGGAGCTATTAAATAAACTCATTTTTACTTAGAAAATGCCTTCCAATAAGGCCAATTCAAAAACAAAATGTGTGTGTGTACACATGTGCATGCATGTGTCTGTGGTATCACCATTTATCCTTGTGTATGGCAAGCTACTTCTTTCTTTTTCTGGAGGCCTCACAGTCAGAAATATTTTTGATGAGTTATTTAGGGTCATAAAAGGTAAACTTCGGTCTGAAGTGGGTAATTCTGGAGGGGTTTCCTTCCCCTTGAGTTGCTTACCTATTAATTTGGAAACATGATAAATTTTCCAAACTAGCAAACTCCACCTTCCCATTAGGTACTTTCACAAAATGACTTTGTTTCAATCATCTTTCAGCATGGAAAATGCCATACACTTCAAGGAAAATATTTTGAGTTTTTGACATCTATGTGGCTATTTAAGAAAAAACACTTTACCAGACTCCTGGTTGGGGAGATAACTCCGGTCGTGGACATCATGCTCTGGCGACAAGTGTGTGCTGACTCACCACTGCCACCATCTGCCCAGGGCCTCTCCTCCTCGTTCTTGAAGCCCACAGTACAGCTGGCATGTTGGGTGATGTTTCTCGATAGATCTCTAGCCAATGATATAGGTGGTTCAGAAACATTGTTGCTATAGCTCTGGTGATCCAGATTTTGTCTCTAGAAACCATATGTAGTTGTCAAACAGTATGACAGTCAAGATTCTGAAGATTTAAATCAATATGTTCCAAAATTTTAACCAATGAAGTTTAAGTGATAAGGGCAATTCTTAAGTTATCATGGATGGAGAGAAAATCATTACTCACGAGACTGTTTTTCTATAACCTTAAGATTTTGTACAGTTGGCAACTGCATTAAAAATATTATCCCATGGAACAGATCCTGTATTTTATAATGAATGTGGCACAAAACAAAGCCCTCCTGTTACACATGCAAGGAAAAACTAGGGCAGCCACCTGTTCATGTACAAATGTTATGACCATGCCACAACTCAAGCATCTAATTGGTTCACAGGACAATCCATTCCCACCATTGCAGAATTTATCCCCTCAGGGGTCACCCAAGTAGGACTAGTGAGTGGACAAGGAAAAAAATGAAAAGAACCATTATATAACCTGGCTATTCCCAGCCTAAATTTTTAGAATGATAATGTTTCTCTACTCTCTAATATCGGTCCTTCTCTTCTGTCCCTAAACACAATCACATTGCTACTCACAAAAGACTTCAATTGATCTAACCACTTTTCTTCTTCCATCCTTTTGATCCTTCTTCCAGTCTCAGATTTCTAGGTTTAATGGACTTGAAATTTGCCATTATACTCTGCCTGGGGCCCATTTTACTCTGAGGGCCACCTACACGCCCTCAAGCCCCTAATAAGCTGACTTCCAGCCCACTCCTATCCTACACCTCACATTCTGGGCTTCTCCATAGTTTCTTGAACCACTTCCCACCCTCAGATTCCCAAGATTCTCCCCACCCAACTTTAGGACCAGTCTTGCTTCTCCACCTTCTTGCCACCTTCTCCTCTCTGATGGCTCCTCCTCCTTCCTGCCAATGGTGTCACTCATGACTCATTTCTAAGGTCTTTCTCTCTTCGTATCTTACCTCCTCTGATGACTAATTCACTTACAGGCCTTCAAGTCCTGCCTGACCATGCAACAAACCCATATAACTAGCCCACAGCTTCCATCACCTAATGGACAGTTGTGAGCTCTACACACTGATAATTGTGCTGACACTACGTGCTTCACAGTTTGCATAGCAGGCTCGTTTATGTCATCCCACCAAATGGTTGAAAATCCCATGAGACTGGTATCCCCAACCATTGCTGAGCATTCCACCAGACTTGTCTTAGAGAGGGCCTCTCCAAGGGAAATGCCTCTTCCTTTCTGTGTCCTGTCTGATGGGAAACCACCACTATAGAGTGGATTTATGGAAGCCTCCTCCTGTCATACCCTAGCTATCAAGGTTCTATTAAAGATGCAGCAGTTAGGAACCACGTACCCTGGACAGTGACAGGAGGCAAGTATATAATCAGAAACTTGGCTCCAAAGCTCACACAGATCTGGATTCAAACCCCAGTCCTGAAATTTCTTAGCTATGTAGCCTTTACTTGTATTTTGATTTCCTGCTCTGTAAAACATGGATCATAAATAACTCCTAGGATTGTTACAAACTAACCAGAACATATAAATTGCCCAGCACATGGAAAGGGCTCAATAAATGGTGGACATTGTTCTAAATTCTTAAACCTTTACCTCCAAGTCTTTGGCTCCTTCCAAAACATCACTGAGAACTTGTATGTATTCAGTTGCACCTTTAAGGATATCAACCTTGCTAGGCTTCCTGCTTTGGGGAAGAAATGGCACAAGCGCCTTCAGTTTGGCAAAACCACGGTTGAGATTTTTTATCTGGAAAACAAAAAAGCACAGTGACACACAGAGAAGCTAATTTGTACAGATGCCCCCCCAAACCATAGATGAGGGTTGTGAGGGCTTGCTTTCACAGCTCATGTCTGGGTGGTGAACCTAAATAGGCATATGCCAGAGTCCCCACTCCACTGGCAGTGCAGTTGCTGGCAATGGAGGAAGGAGCGGCATAAACTCAGCACTGTGGGTGGACGGGCTAGCAGGGGGGGAAGGGGTCTGTGTTCTTGCTGAACCCTGTCCTCCTCCTCTTAGAGCATACCTGCTGCACTGTAATGTTCAGGCAGTTGGGTAGTGGCTAAAAACTCTAAGTCAATACATCAGGATTTAAAACCCAGCTCCACCACATACATACTAACTTTACAAGAACGTTAGGATACTTCATATTGCCACATTATGGTGTATCTGCTAAGTGGAAAATACCCACCTTGTAAACATCCTTGTGGTGATTAACATAATTATACATAAAACTCTTCTTCCTGACCTGGTGCATAGAAAGTCCTCCATAAGTGGTACTGATAATGAATAAAATGTGCAAACACTGGTCTACTCAAGCACTGTGCCATCAACTCTTTAATCTCTTTCCCAGCCAAATCAGGTGTTAGTGTCTAGAGAGTCTGCATGTTGGCAAGACTTTAAAGGCAGAATAAGGCTAGCTCTCTATAATTCTCCAGGGTCCAATCCTTCAGCTCACAATGCCTGGAACTCTGATGACCATCCCCCTGGGGGAAAGGGGCCTTGGAAAAAACTGGTTTCCACTACACCATAAAGCCAATATACTCCTGTTAACCGAGAGTCCTCTCCCACTCCAGATCAAAGTCAACAATGGACATAGTTATCTCATTACAGCAGAATACAAAGACCAACAAACATATGAAAATGTGCAACTCTGATGAAAGGACTATAAAATAAAATAGAAATTAAATGCCATTTTTCATGTACCAAGCTGGTAATGTTGTCATTTTGTTAATTATACCCAGCATTGGAGATGGACAAAGGGAACAGTCTTATACCCTGTAAGAAAGGATGAAAATGAGTAAACTTTCTAGAAAGCAATTTGGCAACTTGTATCACAACTTTTGAGATTGTATAGGTCCTATGTTCCAGTAATTCCATTTCTAGTATTTTGAGAGCAATTGCACATAGATATATAGACCAGTAAAAAGCTGCAAAAAGCATAAGGACTGGATAAGTTATGGTCTATTTATATGACTACGCAGTAAAAAGCTGAAAGAATGCTTAAGAATGAGGAAATGCTTTTGATAGTGTTAAGTGGAAAAAAAAATACGTACTAGCTCACAGTTTTATAGAATTATATATGGCACACACATAACTAGAGAAAAAAGACTGGGAGGATATATACAAGAATGTCAGTTCATGGTAGTTATATCTGTGTTACGGTTGCTTCTGTTCCCTGGTCATTTCTGTATTTTCCAGGTGTATTAATTTTGTCGTTGTAAAGAAGAATGAAGGTCATTAGCTTTAAAATAGAGGGTAAAACCAGGATGAATTCTCTGCAGAAAGCAATTCCTTCCTGATGGGAAGGCCCATACAAAACGCAAACTACTGAATCAGAATCTTGTTTGAGGCCACATCATCACATCCGATTCCAGGGTTATTTTCACAAAGGGTCCGTGCCTGGTGAAACCAGGCTTTTCCACTCCCTCAGCTTACCCCAATTTCCCCTGTTCTACTTTCACTTGGTCCTTTCTCCTCCCGCCCTTTCCCAAAGCTCCTAGCTGAGGCACCGGGGCTCCACTTCCAGAGGACCCGGGCACGGGCAGCAGAACCTCTCCCTCAAGTCCCAAGCCCGAAGGCGCGCCCTCCGTCCTCTCCTGTCCTCCACCCCCCACCCCACTCCCCGTTGGACTTCCTCCGCCGCGGCCAAAACCCCAGGTCTGCAAAGAGCAGAAGGCAGGCCAGAGTGGACAAACTGGGGGCCCAGGTTCGATGAGAAATACTAAAAGCCACCAGTAGATGCCGCTCGGACTACGGCGCACAAGACCATTCCGCGTTGTGATTCACCGCGGCGCCCCAGCCTGATTGGGAAACAACACTAGCTGGAGTGCAAGTCCCGTGCACACCCCTGCACCGTGTTTCCTTACTCTAAAAAAAGAGGAAAGAGTAACTTCCACTGGGCCCCCTCACCCCATACTTGCTTCGAGGCAGAGATGCAGTGCAAGGGAAAGGGGTGGTGGGAGCCCTTTGCACCCCAAGCGCCTACCCAGCGCCGAGTGGTTGGGAGATTTAAGCGCGACTCCTGGGCGCTAACCTTTTTGAAAGCACTTGCCAAGGTGAGACATTTCTAACGTTGTCAGGGGCCTCGCGTGTCCCCACTCCCACCCCTTGACCCCGTTCCGGGTGGTCAGCAGGTGAGGAGGCCATCCTAGCGTCAGCGAACGTCTCCCAAACGACGGAACCTCGGGCCTCAGGAGGTTCGAGTCGCCTCGGAACCCGGCGGGTGGGGGTAAGTGGGTGCACGGGCTACCGGCCAGGTGTTTAGTGGCGAGCAGCGGGTCGTGAGGCGGCCGAGCCCGGGTGGCCTTGGGGACCCGCGCGGAGCAGGGCGCTCACCCGTTCGCGCTCCTTGGCGTTGGCCACGCGCCGCCGCTCCAGCACCAACTGGAGGTCCTCGGTCGAGGAGTAGCCGCCCGAGGGCAGCCGCTTGAGCCGGCAGATGGCGGCCAGCTGGGGCAGCGGCCCGAACTGCTCCCGCAGCACGTCCTCCAGCACCTCGGCCTGCGGGACGCTCAGGAGAGCCGGGGCGGGCGCTGCTTCCATGGCGGCGGGCGGCGGGCTGGGGGCGGTGCGGCCTTTCATCTCCCGCACCTGCGGCTGCACGAGCTGCGGAGCACAGGGGCGGGGCCTGGGGCCCGGACCACCTGTCCCGGTTCCCCTACCCCGGCCTAATGCAAGTCGGGTGCCGCTCGGGGAGCCGCGTTTCACGAGCTGCACCGGTGATTTTGGTGAACACTGGATTACAGACAGCACCGGTTCTTAAATCTGGCCGCACACTGGAGTCGCCTGGGGGAATTGGGTTTTTCTTGATCCGCTTGCCTGGATTCCAATGCCCAGAATTCCAGTTTGATCAGTCCAGGCTGAGGACTGAGCTTCTGGATATATGTATACACATGTATGCAAACATACTTATGTACATGTATATATTTACCAGACAAAAAATTTGCCGGCTACAAAGAAAACTTTTAAAAATTCATTTTGAAATAAATAAAAGTTGCAAGAGCAGTAACCAAAAGGTCCTGTAGCCCCTTCACCTAGATTTTCTACTTGTTAACGTTTTTCCACATTTACTCCATTGCCCTCTTTCTCTCTAGGAATATTCCCATTTTCATTATTCTTTTTCTGAAGTGTTTCCTAAGTCTTGCCCTGTCATCATGACCTTGACAGTTTCTAAGAGAAGTCTTTCATTCTGAAGGATGTCCCTCACCTAGGTTCTGCCCAATGTTCTCTCATGTCCAGACCTAGGCCATCCCTTCTTGGCAGGGACTCCACAGAAAAGATGCTGGGCTTTTCTCAGTGCATCCCATCAGGACATACATGATGCCAACCTGTCCCACCACTGGTGAAGTTAATCTTGATCACTCAGTCACGGTGGTGTCTCCCAGGTTCCTTCACCATACATGGACTAACTTCTCCTTTTGACTGATAAATATTTTGTGAAGAAATCACCAAAATCCTTAGCATCCATTGATGACTCCTGCCTGAATTAACCACTATTTTGTGGCCGAATGGTTGACAACCTATTGGGGGGATGAGCTTTTCCTTCTCCTCATTTATTTATTCATTTTGTGTTTATCTCAGCATGAACTCATGACTTTATGTTTTGCTCAATAAGATGTAATTTATTCAGATCACTATTTCAGTGCTCAAATGGTTCCAGATTTGGCCTGAAGGAGCCCCCTTTGTGCTGGCTTCTCTGTTCCTTTAACATGACCCCATCATTCTTTGCGTGCCTTCTTACTTGTACCAAAAAGGCATGACATGTTCCTGGCTCATCTTGAATCTTCCCAGCCTAGCCATGGAATCAGTCAATTCTAGTGGAAGATGGAATTTAGAAACAAAGATTTGGAAGCTTGGTTGTTCATTCCTTTTGGGGTGTCAATGCTTCTAAGCCCCTTTAGCAGATAGGAAACATACATATGTACACATATAAGTATACACACACAGTTATATCTATATTTTTGTGTAGATAGATGATAGAGAGTTAAAACGCAGGAGTTCACATTAATATCTCCAATTCCAATCCAATAACTCACATTTTTCTCTTGTTTCTCCCTAATTTGTAACTCCCTTCTCCAACAGTGAGAAACCTGACTCCTGTTATCCTCAGTATATTTACTTATTTATTTGCTCAACTCTCGTATACATCCAGTTTCCTAGCCACATCAGCCACCTCCTCGGCCCCATCTCCTCCTCAGCTCCCGCCATGACACTGCCTGCAAGAGAAGAGAAGAGGACACACCAAATGTTTAACTGGGGTTCTCTGAGCAGTGAGCCTGGGAATGAGGGAAGATCTGTACCTCGTATCTTCTATATTTCTTGAATTTTTCACAATAAGCGTGGGTCACTTCTATAGTGTATACATATAACCTATATATATGTACACATTTAAGAAGAAAAATAATTTTTTTCTCTAAGTTTATTTGGTGTTGTCTGCTGGCAAACAGATAGAAGGTAACGAGAGCCAAATATGCGGAAATCTTAAAATGGAGATAGTTTACCCATTTACTTGAATTTCCGTGAGTATCAAAAAGGACATTTTCTAATTTATTGCCAAACCCTGGAGTGGATAAGCTAGTGTGTGTCAGGGGCCCAGTGTGAGAACCCCAGAATTTATTCCTCCATACCTGCTCCCCTCCATCAATTCCAACTATAACTTGTTGGCCTCTTGTCTGTTAGACTTGTATATTGGGCCGTATGTGCTGAGGGAGAGCAATCACATGAACTAACCTGAGCCAAGGTGTTCACCTGACAGTGACTGGGTGCTTCCACCTTGCCATTCCCCGAAGATACAATGGCCTAGTGAACCAAAAGTTAATTTTTCTCCCCTCTGGCAGTGTGAGAGGCATAGTTCATCTCTCTTCCTCATGTCACCCAGGGACTTAGGTCCCTTCCAAACCATGGCTCCTGAGTGTCATTTCCAAAAATGGAGTTGCCCTATTAGAGGCCTCTGCCATTCCCGGTGCCCAGTGGCAGCAAAGTCCTCAGGCATTCACCGCAATCAAGAGTCAGAGCAGGATCAGAAATTCCTCTAGGTATTCCAAGCAGAGCCAGTGGTTTAATTCGGGGATTTAGGTGCTTAACACCATCACTGGGAGAGCTGGTGAAGCAGGAGAAGTTCAGTTTGAGAACATACCACCAAAGCTGCAATCCAGGGAGTGGGAACCAATGTTACCATAGCAGCCACTCAGCTCCCCCAAAGCTGGGAAAGGGGCCCTGGAACACTGTTGCAGAGAAACGCCAAGTCCCACCCCCAGGCTTGTCCACAGAAAATAGATGGAAGGACAGGGATGTGAGCTCTGCCTGATGTCCATGCTCTGCCTGATGTCCATGTCATCTCATACGCCTGTTTCTAAGGAGGTCCTCTTAACTGACATCCAGTACTCTGGGAATAAGGGATTCTGGGAAATGGAATTTCAGACTTCTGCCTCTACAATGCAGAGAGGCACCCTGGAGGAATGGAAGGAGCAAGGAAGAAGGGGGGGGGGGAGCTAATCCACTGTCTCTTCTGCCTGAGACACACAGAGACTGGCCCTTGCTCCATCTTTTGCCCCAGCAGATTCACCTCATCAATCCTGTTTCCTACCCTGGGACCCAGCTAAGAGGGACACTCCCCATATCTGCCTGGGTCTTTGGCAGCTCCTCATCCCACTGACCAGTTTTTGGCTTAGACACAGTAGCCTTAATCTTTGTACCTCAGTCAAAACATGAAAGAGCTGCTAACAAACAGCTTTAATAAGGGAAGGCAAAGAATGACATTTTTAAAAGGGACCAGAAACTATAAAAAGACAAGTTTGCATTGCCCAGAATGCCTATCTAAATCAATTTGGCAATTTCATATTATTACTCATATTAATGTAAATTCATATTATTATTGCATACTATGTCTTATTTAATCTCACCATATTCCTGGGCACTTGATTTTACTCCCATTGTACAGATGAGAAAATCAATGCCAGAGAAGTTGAGTCACTAGCCAAAGCTACACTACTGGTCAGCTTCTCCTTGAGATCTGAATGGCCACTGTCCCAGGGTCACCAGGGATAGACCTTTGTGGAAATCCCACACTTCCAGCTGGCCTGGTCCACCAGCACACAGGCCCTGCTTGCCATGTTCCATACTTCGCTTCCCTGGAGGCTCCTCCTCCTCCACCCCCACTGAGCATGAGCTGGGGTAACTATCTTGGCCACATCACCGGAAGAGTTAACTGTAGGTCAGAAGTGCTTTTCTACCAAGAACAGAGAAAGGGAACAGACCCACAGGCTTTGTCCCCAAGAAGCTGATGAAAGGTCAGGGACCCCCAGCTCAAATCCTTCTCATTTTTGCCACTGTGCTCAGCAGCAGCCGGTAGCCTCCAGCTTTGACAAGATGAAGAACGATGCCTGGCAGCCTCATGAAAGAGTAGGTAGAAGCTTGGAGCCCTGCAGGCTATGGGGCCTCACAGAAGAATGGGGACTTATAGGGTCTCAGGGTTAGTTGTGGGTCCAAGGGGAAGGAAGAGCTTCTGCAGCACAGGAGTTCATAGGACTGCAGGCAAGACATCCAAACTCTCTAGGCCTCATCTTGCCATCTATAAATGGGAAATTGTGACAGAACCTTCTTCAGAGTTGTAGCAAGGAGTTAATTAGGCCATAGGCTTGTATAATGGAATCCATGTGCCATGTACTTTTCTAAGCTCATTTTATGGGTTAACTTAATCACACAACGACTTCAAGAGAGAGAGGTACTGTAATGTTTTCATAGAAGAGGAAATTGAGACACACAAGTCAAGTAACCAACTTTCCCAGCTAGACAGGGGTAAACCTGGGATTGGACCCAGGCTGTCTGGCCACAGACTATAACAGTCTATAACCACCAATCTCTCCTGCCTCACATAATTCCCACCACATTGTAAGTGATAACTACAATAGCAATGATGATATATGAACCAGATAGAATGTCCAGAAACTTGGCTATTACACACAAGTGACCCAGGCAGGGTGTTCTGAGAAAAAGCGCAGAAGCTTCAGTCAGAGCTGGTTGAGGAGACACTGAGGTCCAGGGCTCGGTTCTGGTGACCCCATAGCAGAAATATCATGAAAGGCTTGTTGGGGCCACCTTGAAGAGGGCCTGAAACCTCCATCCTGGGACCAGCTGGAGTGGGAAATGCTTATCATATCTAATAAAGATGAGATTGCAACAAAAGTACGGCTTTGAGGATATTCAAGAGGAAGTAAGCTACAGGCTGCTTTGGTGAGAGCAGGTGGAACAGAGAGGCACAGCTGTGTTATGGATACCCTGCTTCATGTGGCCTTGTCCTGGAAGGCCTTTTCCAGGAAGAAGCCTTCTTGAGGCCCAGCTAGCAGACCCTCTTCTATTCTAAGTCCCTCCCACGAGTAGCCCAGGCCTCCTTACTCTTCCATGATTCTCCCTGGGGCTGGGGCTGGGGCTGGGGCTGGGGCTTTTACTGGTGGCAAGGGTCCCTGGGCTTGGTTGGCTTTGAGCTGTAGGAATTGATAGCAGCATATAGAAGCATAGCCACTTATAACTGGCCCTTATTAAGCAAGAGCAACACAAAGGGAGAGGGTCTTTCCAAAAGGCATGGTATAGGCATACAAGGGAGTTGGACAAAGACCCAGGCCCAGATCTGGGTATATGGGAGCAAGTGTTGTAAGAATTCCAGAGTATAGAGGGCTGGGGCATTAGCTGATATAGGACACTCACAGTTTCTGACTATAAGCACAGGTAGATTTTTTTCTGAACTAATGACTTGCGTCATCCTCAAAATGCTGTGACATCTGCTTCCAGAATATGCTCACTCTCCTGACTAAGAAATTGTTCCCTGCCCCTAGAAAACCAAGCCTAGGAGGTCATTTCATGACAGCCAAAAATTCTGTGCCTTCTTCTCCCTATGCTAGAGCCAGGATCTCCCCTAACTCATAATGTGTAGACTCCAGCCTCTATCAGGTTGGGCCCTCATACCCTAAAAGACTGGAAATCATAGCTCTGGGGGAAAAAGCTGTGGGCACCCAAGTGGTGGCAACTGTCTATTACAGCCTATATCTATCACCAACATAATCCGTGGTCACCGAGAGTAGCAGCTATACAGTGGAGGCTGGGTGGAGCAGGCTATCACTCCAGGGTGACAAGCTGACCACTTCCTCCAGGACAACCGGGGACTTCATTCTGTCTCCCCAGATGGCTCCACTCAGTCTGTAGAGAACTTAATTCCTCTGCCTTTCTGACTGTCTTGGGGAAATTTCAGCTTTCAGAACCTTCTCGATAGGGAAGAAAGGGCCAGCTCGCGCATGAGAATTGACCCTGGAGTGTGAGCATGTTTACCTGTCCCTGTCCCATTAGCTTTAGGCCACAGACCATGGTTGGTTAGATAGATAACGAAGCTAGCTTGCTACTCCAGAATGTCACCACCAGGTTTCAGGCTCCAGAGAATTCTTCCTGCGGCTATGAGAAGGGGCAGGATGTCCTAAGTACCTCTCCTCCCTACTAGAATGCTGGCTTCGAGAGTGGGGGTGGGGTGGAATTTTATGTTTCATTCACTTTCGAATCCTGAAAACCTAGAAGAGTGCTTGGTACACGGTAGAGGCACAGTAAATAGTCCTCGATTGCATGAATATTGATAAAAACTAAAAGTCTTCAGGTAGACTTAATGGTCATGAGTCTTTAGACATTAAAGTAATACTAAAATACATAAATCAAAAGCTATTAGAAACATAAGAACATGACAAGATAATAAACATATATAATGTTCTACATGGGAGAGTTAACACAAATAAATCCTCCTAGAGAAATTGATAGGTTGTATGGATAACATATAAATAAGGATATTGAATGAAAATCACAAGCCTAATCTAATAAATATACCTGTGGAATATTTATAAAAAGTGAACAGATACTACTAGGCCATCAAGAAAAGCTCTGTAAATTCTGCAAAAGTGGGACATATTAATATTGGCTGCTACCTTTTTTGCATAGGCTAGGGAAACCATAAAACAAAGAATAGGAACACATAAAAAGAAAACAATAAACCCATCCCTATATATCTATATTGCTATAGTACAAACTACTAAGGAATAAACTATCAGGAAATCAAATCGTGCAACATAGGTAAGTCTAAAAATAATAATAACAATAAAGGTATTTAAAAGAAATACAGCAAGGGGCGCCTGGGTGGCTCAGTCGGTTAAGCAGCCAACTTCGGCTCAGGTCATGATCTCGCGGTCCATGAGTTCGAGCCCTGTGTCGGGCTCTGTGCTGACAGCTCAGAGCCTGGAGCCTGTTTCAGATTCTGTGTCTCCCTCTCTCTGAACCTCCCCCATTCATGCTCTGTCTCTCTCTGTCTCAAAAATAAATAAACGTTAAAAAAATTGTTTTTAAATAAATAAAAGAAATACAGCAAAATGTTATTTCAAGCCTGTGATAGAGGAGAAGTTTCTAAGATCGATAAAAAGCTAAGAAGCCATAAAAGAAAAGGCCAAAAGAAAAGCCAAAAGGAAAATATGAATACGAACAGATTAAAGTCCTACTCAGCCAAAGGTATCATACCAGGTAGAATAGATTTCCATTTCTGGTCCTAATGGAGTAGCTGGACCAGTCCTTTTGCTGTCAGCAACTGGGAAACTGGACAAAACTCATGAAACAATTGATGAACAATTGTTTTCAGACATTGGACAATTGCAACCCAAGTTCCTGGCTAGGGAAGCAGACAGGCTGAACCCACCAACCCCCTAGGATTCTTCCTGGAGGCTCCTGCCAGACCCCAGTGCAGGGAGGAGGGTCCCGCCCGCACAGGGAATGACAGTTGCACTAAGTATGGAGAGAGGAAGATGGGAGTTGGAGGAGACTGAGAGTGCTAGGATTTGGGGAGGAGCATGAAGGAGAGGCAGTTGTACAGAGGAAGAGCCACAGAAACCTACATTGGGCTCCCTGTGCCTGAATGCATAGGACGGGATTCCACAAGGCCGGGCAAAGAGCTGCTCTAGAAATTCTCATTCTAAATTGAGCTGGCAGAGATCCCAGTCCCTGGAAGGGGAGTGGGACCACGAGAAGAGGCCAAAGCCAGAGATATGACATCAAGAGGAACAGTCGGGAAATGAGATGAGGCCAGCCACAGGACAGAAAGAAGTTTTTGGAGTGTTTTAAAGGCCTGGAAAAATCCAGCTCCAGCCCCATCTGCAACAAAGGAAATGCAGGAACACCTGGAATGACTATTACTTCTTGTGAATTCGTACCCCTGTAAGATGTCCCTGTGGTTTGTGTTAAACTTCTGCTGTTTTTCAAGGAACTAACTAAACATTCATAGCTATAAAGCCCTTAAACAAAGATATGCTTATTATACTTGATATGACAGAAGGGACATTGAGGAAGGAGACCAATCCAGGGAGAACAAAGGGTGGTGGCCGTCACAGAGACAAGCACAACGCTTTTGTGCGTTCAGTATTTATTGAGGACCCGCTGTCTGACAGGCCTGTGCCGGTTGCTGAGGGGGATACAGAAGCACAACAAGCCTCTGGTCCTGAAGAGCCCTTGATCCCATTGGGTCATGTGGGGTAAATATGTTTGAAGGGTTACATGAAAGGACAGAGCAGGAAACACAAAAGGCCAAATGGAAAGCCCCAGAGAACAAGCTGGGTTCAGAGGTTCACAAGGCATCAGGTCGGCGGGGGAGGGGTGGTAGGGTGGGTCCAGAGCTGGCAGCAGCGGCCACGTTTCAGATCTGGCCTGTCTCAGGCCACATGCTGGTTGATGGGCTTCTTACAGACCCAGTGATAGGGGGTGTCACAGTGCATGTCATTCCACTTCTGCTCAATATGGACACAGTCTTCTGTCTGCCCATCCTGGTGCCGCCAGTTGTCTGGCTGATTTGTGCCCCAAAACCTGGAAACAAGACAGCTTTATTCCGCCAGACAAAGGAAGTGTCCCTTCCCCCGACTTTGGTATAAGGAGCTGAAGTGACATGGGTCCCTAATCTCCTGGTGGCCACGGATGGGGACAGAGCTGGGCCCAAGGGTGCCCTAAGGGTGGCTCTGTTGAGGTTGCCTTTAGTTACTGAGGGTCAAGGGATAGGAAGGGTGTCTGAAGCTGTAAGCCCCCACCCCGGAATTCACATCCAGATACCTTCTGGTGAAGGCAGGGCCTTCAAAAGTTACAGGATAGGCAACAAACAAACAAAGAACAACAACAACAAAAAAAAGGCAGGAAGACCCACTCATAGGCCACTTGCCAGCCCCAGGACCTGTCTTGTTCTGATACCCCTCTGTGGAAGGGTCCACACAAGGACCACAATTATGCACACCCCGCACACATCATACACATCATACATACACACATATCATACATACATACATACCACACATCACACATACATCACATACACAACCATACATCCACTCTTTATACACACATCACACATACACATCATACACATATATCATACACAACAGTAACACTTACTGGGCAGGAATACACACACAAGACAGGGACATGCAAAAGTCTCTAGCCAGACCTGCTCCAGACTCTGCTTAGGACAGCACCAGATAGTGCTGGACTCACACTCTGCTCCGGAAAGCATTGAATGGTGTCCCGTCCACCCAGCGCCAGAAGCCCTCCTTGCCCCTGTCAGTGAGGCCAATCCAGTGGTGAGAGGTACTCGTGAACTTTACCAGAAATTCCTGCAGAGAAAAGGCAGTGTTTAATCCTATGTGAGGAGCTCATTTTCCCGGCCGTATGGAAAAGGAGTCTAGGCTGTCCTCTCCCTGGTCCTGGGGCATGAAGCCCACTCCTCTGCAGGAGCTGAGCCCCTTCCTGCACCTTCCATGGTTTGTCCAGAGTTGAGGGCAGGATCCAGGTGCCCTCAGAGAAAATCCGTCTTCTCCCATGTTGACGTGATGAGTGTGCCTTCACTGGGACAAAGACCAACCATGCAATAAAAAATAGCATGGCCTTTGACAGATATACAAGAACAGCCTCAGAAGAACCACAAAGGATGGGCAGTTCTGTAAGCTGAAATGGACCAAACTCATTATGGTCCTTTGACAAGAACCCTAGTAAATTCTGGTAAGGACCTTTGGCAGATGGGCCACCTAAGGTCCATATTGCCTTTGGTGGTCCTCAAACTTCTGTGTCTGGCTTTCCCAGGAAGCCTGGGTCTCCTGCTCATGGTCCTTCCACAGCCATTGGATTAACTGGTGTTAAACTCGGGACTGACAACTAGAGCAGACGCTGAGGGGGAAGTGAGGAATGGGGAGGGACATATGTTCCCAACACTTTAAGGGCAGTCACCCATGCCACCTCTCTTTGCCCTTCCTCACTGTTGACATCTGTGGGCCTCTGGGTGTCTCCCTCATTCATCAAGAACATCGAGGTTTGCTGTCAGTGTTTTCACCTCCAGACAAGGCACTCGTTGCAACCCAATAAACATCTGCTCCCTGACTGACAGAGGAAACATGCAGGAAACAGCCCAGGCTACTGCAAGAGGAGAAAGGCCAAAGCACCAAGGTCCCTCATCCCACACCAAGCCCATCAGCACCACCCCAAGCCTGCAGCTCTCACCTGCTCCTCCTCAGAAGTCACTGAAGCCAGGTGGGCTCCCTGGGACACACAGAACTGCTCAGCCTCATGCCAAGACTTCTTGACATGAGAAAAGTAATACAAGCTCCCACTGTAGGCATTCCAGCCTTGCAGGATCAGCTGAAGAAGTTGATCTGGAGCAAAGGTTGGGGAGGAGAGAGAACCAGGGGCTGGATGTGGATGCCCCAGAGCTTCCCTTCCTGACCTCTCCAGGGACTGGCCACCAAGAGTCACAGGCCCACACAGCGCTTGATGCCCAGTGCTTGGGGGCAAGACCTGGGAGGCTGCACCCCCAGTCTGATACCCAGTACAACAGAAAGCAGCCCAGGACACCTGGCTCCATCTCTCCAAGGATCTTCAGATAGCTTTGTTACCTAGGCAACACTTTCTTTCCAGACTCCTGCATTCTGGCTCCACTACCCTCTTTCCCCATTCACTGCTATCACCTGACAGTCCTCTGCCTCTCAGTTCCTGCCATCTCCCTAGAAGACTTCACAGCCATCCCGTGGTGTCAGCCATTTCCTTGACTTCATCTCCATCCACTTCAGCTGCCCATACCCCAGACCATACTCAGGACCTGGTCTACCTGACCTCCCAATGTCAAGCTCTAGTAGCTCATTCCATGAGCACAAGCATCTTGTGTTCTCAGCTCTTTCATTCCTCCCCACTATAACGCTCTGCTTTCTAACATCATCTGTACCACAGCTATTTGAAATGGGGCCACAACAGACTCGCTTATTCATTCATTTATTCTTTTGTTCAACACCCATGGTTCAGTGTTTTTTAACTTCTGTGAACCAGGGACTGTTATACAAAGACCAGTAAGACATGATTTGTGCCCTCAAGGAACGTACAGTCTAGTAAACAAGACAGATGTAAAAAGGGTGTTGAAGATGCATTCATTGAAAACCATGTGCATGCTAGAATAGAAGCATAAAAGACAGTCTGGTCTATTTCACCTGGGCTGCAAGTGATGCTCTCAGGAAGGACTCGTACGTAGGTGAGATTCACTTGAGCTAAGTCTTAAAAGACTGAGGAAGAGTTTGCCAGTTGGTCAGTGCCAAAGAGAGCATCCCAGGCAGGGGAAAAAGTAGACACAAAAAGCATGGAGGTGTGAAACAGCATGGCGTGGCCTGATCTGTTCAAGTGCTTGGGATGGTCAGTGCATAAGGGACAGGAGACAAACTTGGACAGGCTCACCAGCACCATATCATACATGTCGTATAAAGGAGTTTGGGGTTTTTTCCCCTTGTGAGCACAGGGAAGCCCTGAAGTGTTTTAAGAAGGATAGTAGTATGCTCAGATTTGCATTGTAATAATGTCAACCTGGTGACAGTGTGGAGACTAAATAGGAAGAAGCCAATCCTAACCGGGCCAGAGATACCAATTAGAACATAGTTGCAAATGTCTCAGTAATTATGGTGAGTGTGTAAACCAGGGGTTTCAAAGAGTGGTCCCAGACCAGCAGCATCAGCATCATCTGGGAATTGGTAGAAATGTAAATGTCTCAGACCCACCCAGACTGGCTGATTCTGAAATTGTTTCTTAACAGTTGGTAGGTTTTTTTTTTTTAATGTTTATTTATTTATTTTTGAGAGAGAAAGAGACAGCACAAGCAGGGGAGGAGCAGAGAGAGAGGGAGACACAGAATCCAAAGCATGCTCCAGGCTCTGAGCTGGAGCTCAGACCCATGAACCGTGAGATCACGACCTGAGCTGAAGTCAGATGCTTAACCGACTGTGCCACCTAGGCATCCCAACAGTTGGTGTCTTAACAAACCTTCTAGGTAATCCTGTTGTATTCCAAAACCTGAGAACCGGTAGTCTAAACAGGACTGGCAAACTGCAACCTGCAAGCAACCTCTTTTTATAAATAAAGTTTTATTGGAACACAGCCACATTCTTTATATACATCTTTGGCTGCTTTATTGCTACAGCAGCAGACATGTTGCAACAGAGCCTGTTCATCCAGAAGCCCAAAATATCTACTATTTGGCCCTTTAAGAAAAAGTTAAACTAATGGTTCTCAGTCCTCACTGCCCATTAGAACCATCTAAGGAACTTTTTAAAAAATTCTAATGCCCACACTGCATCCCAGATCCCCAACCCCTCCAAAAAAAGTCAGAGTTCTGAAGGTGGGTCCCAGGCATCACTAATTTGTAAAGCTCCTCAGGTGATCCCAGTGTGGCCCCAAGGTGGAGAAACACAGGTCTATGCTAAAGCAGTAGGTAGACATAGGACAACAGGGGGCATTGGAGGGACATTACGGAGGGCAGACTTCCAGGCTCTGACAGACCAGGAATCCTCAATGCTGCCTGCCAAGCCCCTCATTTGTCAGCTCTCTTTAGCAGCTGCTCAAACTGTCCCCTCTCCCATCCTTAGCAAGTGACTGCCTACCCTACCTAGGAAGAGGCACCACTAAAGCTTGGCTGCCTCAGTTTCCTATTCCCACATCTGCAAACCTACTGCCACACCTCTTCCTCCTAGCCTCAGAGGTTCAAGTATTTATTGTCCCAGCGCTTCAAGGTGAATTCCCTCAGCCGTGTATGTCATTCCCAGTCTCTCCCTCCTCCAACCTCCTCCCTCTTTGCTGGCTCCTTTCTCCCATCTTCAGACCAAGCCTATCCTCTTAATCTAGAAAAACCCTCCCAAGGAAGTTCACCAAAATGTTAGCAGTGGGCTCATACAGAAAATATAGAACTTTTCATGGAAATACAAGTGGTTGTTTTCTCATCATTCTCTTTCTCAATATTTGCCACATTGTCTATAATTAATATGGAGGTTTTATAATGTAAATATCGATTATGTGTTTTTTTCATCCCTCCCTCCACCATGTCACCCCCTCTCCCCCACAGCCTCCTCTGCTCCTCAGCCGAGGTCCTTGAATGGCTTGTGCACTTGAGCTCTCATTCACACCCTGCTGATGGTGGTCTGGCCTCTAGGCCACACACAACTCTCCACTGGAACTTCATTACCAGTGACTTCTTAATTGCCCAGTGTCAGCGGGTGCTTATTGGTTATTTCATATGACCTCTCAGGCATTCGCTAGAACTAGCTCCTTCCTTCTTGAAGTTCCCTCCTTCCTTGACTTCCCCAACTGCACATCTCCTGGTTCTATTCCTTCCTCTAAGACTGCCTTTTCTAATAGTCTCCTTCAAAAACTCATCTTTTCCTTCTTGCCACCTGAAGGTTGACTTTCTGTTTCTGCCCTCAGCCTTTTTCCCACAAAGCATTTTATTGTATGCAATGCCTCCTGCCTCCACCGACACCCACTGCCACAACCAGAACCAACATAACCACAGCTTCCACATCTGTGTCTGCATCCAGGGCCTAGTCACCTACACTCCACACAGCATGCAGATGACAGCCACTTGAATATCCCCAAAGCATCTCAGGCTCAGCATGTCCAAATCTCACTGCTCTTCTCCCTTCTTTTATTCCCTCTCAGTCAGGAGGCCCATCTAGTCAGCCTCTTTGAAGCCCTTCAATAGACCCTCATTTCCTAGAAGATGCAACCCAAACTCAGAAGCCTTCCACATCCAGCTGATATGTCTCCAGGTCTACCTAATGATTTTTTTTAATGTTATTCATTTTGAGAGAGACAGAGACAGAGAGACAGAGCACGAGCAGGAGAGAGGCAGAGAGAGAGGGAGACACAGAATCCTAAGAAGGCTGCAGGCTCTGAGCTGTCAGCACAGAGCCTAATGTGGGGCTTGAACTTATGAACCTTAAGATCATGACCTGAGCCAAGGTTGGATGCTTAACTGACTGAGCCACCCAGGTGCCCCTAGCATAGTGATTTTCAAAGTGCAATCATCAACCCATTCATGGGAGGCATCAAGGTCTTTTGGTTTTCTGGGGTTTTTTGTTTTTTGTTTTTATAAAAGATTATAGGGGTGCCTGGGTGGCTCAGTTGGTTGAGCACCTAACTCTTGATTTCAGCTCAGGTCATGATCTCATGGTCATGGGATCAAGCCCCATGTTGGGCTCCATACTGAGCATGGAGCCTGCTTAGGATTCTCTCTATATATCCCTCTGCCCTCCCCCACCCATCAAATAAAAAAAAAATAATAGATTATAAAATATCAGAGTGCATCCATGTGTTAAAATGTTTGCTTTTGAAATGTGTGTGTGTCTGTGCGCGTGTGTGTGTATGCATATGTGTGTGAGAGAGAGAGTGAGAGAGAGATACACATAATTATACTGGGTCACAATATAAAATTAATTTCAGGCTGTGCTTACATTCCAAACAGTTTTAAAGCCACCATCCTGGCCCCTGCCTACTAACCTCTCATCAACTGCCCTCTTGGCCACAGTCCAGTCACAGAACTGCCTGAAGTTTTCTGAACCTCATGGTTTCACATCTTCATGACTATGAACCTGCCACCCTCTTACCCTACTTGTTTGGCAAACACCTATGAGTCCTTCAGGGCCCAGTTCAAGGGCCATCTTCTCTGCAAAGCATCTTTTAATCCTTCGTCCTCCAAAAAATTTCTTCCCCCTCAGAAGATCCCTTGTCTATATCAGAGGACATCAACCTCAGAAGATCCTTTCTCCCTCCTCTTTGCTCCTCTCCACCCCAGTTCCTAGAGCTGTCCCTTACCTAACACCTCTTGCACCTCTTTGCATATCTTCCACACATCGTCCGTTTCTCAAGTATTGTTTTGTCACTCTGACCAGATGACAAACAACTTGAGAGCAGGGTCAGCTGCCTTACGCCACCTTTACCACTGCCTAGGATTCAGCCCTTCTCCAGCACCCAGCCTCCTTCCTAGGGGGATACGTGCTGAAGTAAGCAAAAGACTGAAGGGACAGAAGACTCTAGCCACCCAAAAGACTATATGTCCCGGCCAAGCCCTCGCCTCCCACTTACTTTGTGTCCTCTGTAGCTGCTCCTGGGAACCAAAGGCCACACGGAGTGTCTCCAGGCGACTCTGCTCCTCCTGGATTCTCGTCGTTAGTGTTTTGGTGTCCTGTAGATCCCCTTTTAACCTCTGGATCTCAGCACTGGCCTTCTGCAGATTGCTCTCTAACATCTGGGTCTTGGAATCTAAGGCTGAAGCAGCCTTCATTCCTTGTTTTAGGGTCTGTATCTCTCTGCTGGCATTTTTCAAATAACCATTTAACACCTGAATCTTGGAATCTAAGGCATTGGAATTTTCTAGCTCTGTTTTTAATAACTGGATCTGAGCATCTGTCTGCTCTAGATGGTGGCTTGCTTCTTGGGTCTGGGCAGTGACAGTCTCTAAATCTCTTTTTAACGAGTGAATCTCATCACCTGCCCTTTTGAAATGATCTCTTAATAACTGGATTTCAGAGCTGGCATTGTCTAAATGGCCTTTCAGAAAAGTCTGGGTCTGGGAGTTTAAAGCATTTGCATTTTGCAGGCTTCCCTTTACCCTCTGGATCTCAGCATTGGCTCCTTCCAAACTGCTTCTTAAAACCTGATTTTGGGCCCTTAAATCATGGACACTATCCAACTGGCCTCTCAAAACATGGATCTGAGCATTAGCATTCTTTAAGCTACTGTTTGCCAGCTGGGCCTGGGCATTTGCCATTTCCAACCCTGCCTTCAATATCTGAATTTCAGTGTTGGCATTTTCTAAGCCTCCATTCAACATGTGGAGATCAATGCTGGCATTTTCTAAACTGCTTTTTAAGAAACTGTAGGTCTGGGAATTTAAAGCATTTGCCTTTTCCAGATCTCCTTTTAGCTTCCGGATCTCAGCACTGGCACCTTCCACGGAACTCCTTAACATCTGGGTCTGGAAAGTCAAGGTATTGGCAACCTGTAGAACTCCTTTTACCATCTGGATGTCAGCACTGGCATTTTCCAGATGACCACCGAGCACCTGGATCTGAGAACTGACATTGTCCACTCTACAAGTCAACGTCTGCATCTCCATGCTCCAGGTGCTGGAATTCTCCACGTGGCTTTTAAACATCTGGATAGTCTCTTGCCACTCTGCCACCCTGCCAGAGTGGTGGGAATCTGGAGGGAGTAAAGGGAGAAGGTAGCCACAGAGGCCAATTGCATAGGGAAGCATTAATTAAATGGGCCAACCACAGTGTTCTTGACATTTCTGAGGGAAATGTCTAAGACACAGCGCTAAGTGCTCCTTAAGCTGCCTCCTGCTCACTGCACCCACCCAGACCCTGGGAATGAGCATGCTGAGATTGTGAGCCAAAAATTTAAATAAATAAAGGCCTATTTAGCTGTCCCCCCATGAACTGAGGGGCAGAAGGATTAAAATACTTGCCTATGTAAACTAGCTATCAAGAAGAATCATGCTGGTGAGGCGTGGATTATTTTGCCATTGTAATTGAACTTGAAAGTAACTGATTATATCATTTAGAGCTGCTGAAGCTTAACTCCACTAAAATTTCACTATCAGATGGGTCATTATGAAAAAGAAAATAGGTATGAGTAAAGCCCATGTTTAGTCTTCCACTATATTTGCACACCAAGCACAAAGCCTCTTGATTCATCATTGTTACTTCTTAAAAACTGTGTAGACAACAAACATAGTTTTCTGATCACAAATTCCAGAAACTCAACAACATAGGTACCTGTTGGGTTCAATGGGTACCTGTTCAATCCACAGGGCTATAGTGGAGACCCTCCGGGTGATACTAGACCCTAGAACCTTCTTAACGGGCTGGCACACCCAATGTTAACATCAAGCAAGAGTCCCAACAGAAGTTGAGGATATGGGACACCTGAGTGAAAGCCCTGATCATTGGGGTGATTCAGGGAACTCACAGCTCCTTTCATCTGCATGGTCTTTCCCACCAGACCCACCTGCAGCTGCCTCTGGTCCTCCTAGCACCCGTTGCTCACCTCACAAGCTAAGACCTAATCTCAGACTTTCATGGTCTAAGACTCTTGATTCCAGTCTTCTCTCAGGAATAGAGTGAAGAACCCAAGTAGGGAGGGACCCTATGCCTCATGCCCTATCTAGGTAAGTGTATGAGGCCTCAGCCACTGTGCTGAGGCCAGGCCAGGTGGGGCCAGGTGGCCTTTGAAGATGCCTTGTAAAGGTAGACAAATACATCAATGGAACAGAATAGAGAATCCAGGAGTAGACCCACATATATATATATGGATAATTGATTTTCAACAAAGTCACAAAAGTAATTCATGACAATCTTTTCAACAAACAGTGTGGCAACAATTGTCTATCCACATGCAAAATAAAAATTGACTTCATCCTCACACCATTATATAAAACTCAACTCAAAATTGATCATAGGCTTAAATGTAAAGCCAAAAAGTGTGAAATTTCCAGGAGGAAACATAGGAAAATGTCTTTGTGACCTCAGGATAGGTTTCCAACATGAAACCAAAAGTACAATCCATAAAAGAAAAAGAAATTGATAAATTAGACTTTATTAAAATTTAAATTTGGTCAAGAGAATGAAAAGACAAGCCATAAACCAAGAGAAAATATTTGCAAATTACATGGCTGATAAAGGACCAAAAAGAGTACATACTATATGATCAATTTTACATAAAACTCTAGAAAAAGCTAATTAATCTATATTACCACAAGTAGATCAGTGGTTGCCTGGGGAATAAAGGGAGGAGGGGAGAGGGAAGGATGACAAAGGGCACAAGTAAACTTTGGGAGGAGGAATATACTCATTATCTTGATTGTGGTGATGGTTTCATGGGTATACATGTAAGTCAAAACTTATCTGATTGTACACTTTCAATATTGTAATTTATTATCTGTCAGTTACACCTCAATAAAGCTGGTTTTTAAAAAGATCATGTCTTTCTGTAAGAAGACTGGAACACATTCAGGGGTCTGGGGGCATCAGAGAGAGGCTTCTCCTAGAGTCTGGGTATCTGAATGCCCCAGCTCCCCCACCCCACCCTGCCCTGTGGCTACTCACTGTAGGGTTCCACAGGTAACTGGCTGGTGGTGTTGTCCTCTCCGGCAATCATGGCGGAAAACTCTTGGAAAGAGTCATATGGCTCCAAAGGAAGTCTTGGCTTCTGTAGAACTGAGACACCCATTCCCGAAGGGTCAGCACAGGCTCTCTGCACTAAGGCTGGGAGAACAGGCTGCCCCACCCCCCCGGGGTTCGAGAAGGAGGGAGATGGCACTAAGGACCTCTCAGACTTTCCTCCATGGGCCTCGGCTCTTGGGAGGCTCCCCTTGGACAGGGACCTTGGATGAGTCCCAGGAAAGATCTGGTTCAGACCTGGGGCCAGAGACAGACTGACTCTTCTGGGAGTAGAGGGTATGCATCTGGTCCCTGTGGGACTTCTATGCAGGAAGATGGAGAGAGTTGGTGGGGGGTCAGGTCACTTAGGAGCTTACCCATAACAAAGAGAACCACCAGCAAGGAGGCAACAGTCACAGCCATAACCGCCAGGGTGGTCTGAACAAGCCTTGGCCTCCTGGGGGCTGCAGGAGCCCCTGCCGCAGAGTCCAGCCCTACAAGGGAGAAGCCAGTGTACAGGAGGAGAATGTGTTGTATGGGCTGGACAGGATGCGCTCAGTCTCTTGGACTGTCCGATGAGGATAAGAACATTGGCCACACTTATCATGCAGGTGGGAAATAAAGCACTTGGAAGCGTTTGCCAGAGCTAACTGGGGGTGTGGTAGCAACACAAAGGTAAAGAGACGACCACAACCCAAAACCTAGAGGAGGTGCACAGGGCAGAACCCAGCACAGAGAAGGGCAACAAACATGCAGTGTGCATGAAAGAAGAAAGGAGGGAGACAGGGAGGGACAGAGAAGGAGCCTGACCTCTGAGTCCCAGGGCTAGGCTTGCTCTTGGACCCTGACCAGAGCAGGACTCACAGCCCTTTGGGACCACTGCCTCGCCCATAACCTGACCCAGGTCAGTGCTGGAGCCTCCCTCTGCAGGGTCATAAAGCCCTGCATGGATGTCCTATGAGTGTGGAGGTGTGGTTAGGGATAAACAGTGTACAGAGAAATCTATTCCAAGGCAGAGAGACACCAGTCTGGAGCCCCTGAGGCCTTGTGGGGCCAGCCCAACACGCAGAGATGGGACTCAAAACCAGGTCCCTCTGAATTCAGTTTATTCTTTCTATTGACAGGTTGCCATCCCCAAGGAAAAGGGTCTGGGGAGGTTCACACAGACACTAGGGTGTGCGCCAGGCTCTCCATCCTCACCTAACCCACCTTCAGCCCTTGCCTGTTTATTCTGGAGGCTGAGACAGTGAGGAGCCAAGCTCTGGCCTGCCAGGGAGGGGCTGGGAGACAAGCAAGCCAATTCCTAATGAGGATAGGCTCATGCCTCAGTTTTCTCACCTCTGGGCTGCAGGGAGACACTCTGGTTGTCTGTGAAAAAGTGGACCTTGTCACAATTCATATCTTCTTCCTTTATGCTCCAATGCTCCTCCCTGCCGCGGACTCCAACGGGGCTGTCCGGTGGGCCAGTAGGGATAGGAAGCGAAGCTGAGATACCCCGGACTTATATGGCCCTACGTAGGGCCTGACCATCCTGGAAGCTCTGCCCCCCTCCCCTGCTGATTCTGCAGAATCACCCCAGTGGTGTCCTTCCCCTCCAAGCTCCCAGGCGCCAGACTGCCCTGCCCTCCCCTCAAGCCTATCACCCCAACCACCACTTTCCAGGATAGCTCCCAAAGCTAGCCTCAAATACTGTTTCACTGGCCTCCGGAGGGGGTGCAGGTCCTTCTCAGCTTCGTAGAAAAACATCCTTGTGACCGGTGGCTGATTCTTAATCCTAGCCCAGACCCTGGAAAGTAACAGGAAGTCAGGTAAGGGGAGGAGGAGCTGGGTAAGAGCAGCAGGGATTTGCAGGCCAAAGGTAGGGCTGAGGTGACTCTTGCCCACTTAGGACTTCACAACTGGCAGGGGAGGGAAGGGTCTGTAGTAGAATAAAAAGTATATTTGGTCTTGGGGCACCTGCGTGGCTCAGCCAGTTAAGTGTCTGACTTCGGCTCAGGTCAGTATCTGACGGAGCCCTGCACTGAGCTGTCAGCTCAGAGACTGCTTCAGGTCCTCTGTTCCCCTCTCTCTGCCCCTCCCCGTGCTCTCACTCTCAAAAATAAACATTTAAAAAATAAAAAAAAAAAACTTCAGATCCTCTGTCCCCCTCTCTCTACTCCTCCCCTTTCTCTGCCCCTCCTCCTCTCTGTCCCTGCCCCGCTCTCTCTCTCGCTCTCTCTCTCTCTCAAAAATAAATAAAATAAACATTTTTTTAAAAGTGTATTTGGTCTTTGTCCCAGTTCCTTGGAATTTCCCAAGTGATAGGAGCATTTTTTATTTTTCATAAAGAGCCCCTTTTGAGCATACTTGAGCTTATGCTAATGAAGTGACTCACGATGGGCCCCTAGATGGTTTCAGGATAGGAACTGATCCCAGAAAAACCAAACTCCCACCTATCCAATCCCATCCCCACCCCAGACTTCCAGGTGGGAGACGGGGCCTGGAGATTGGGTTACAAAAGATTTGAGGAACTTTTAAGGACTTTCCTCATTAGTGAATACATCCACAAGCCAGAGGGTGTCACATCCAAACTCCACAGGAACAGAGGCTATTGTGCTCTGGACTCTTCTGAGCCTAGCCCTACGTATCTCTCCATATCTCTTCATCTGGCTTTTCATTTGTATCCTTTATTGTAAACTGTAATAGTAAACAGTGATTTCCTGAGTTCTGCGAGTCATTCTAGTGAATTATTAAAGCTAGGGAGGGTCACCGGAGTCCCCCGATTTGCAGTTGGCTGCACAGATGTGTGGGTTGCCCGGAGACTCCACTTGCGGGTGGAATCTGAAGTGGGGGCAATCTTGTGGGACTTAGGCCTTCACCTGTGGGGTCTGTGCCGACTCCAAAAGTCACTGTGAGAATACCAGCTCGATGTCAGAGAATTGGTTGGTATCAGAAAACAGCAAATGGGACCCAACTTGATCCAATTTTGCCCCTCTGGCCGATTGGATCCACGCTCCCTTGAGTCGATTGAGTTTGGGACAAACTAAAAAAGAAACTGATGGATAAGCCAATGTGCAGCTTTGCAGTGAGACTGCAACTTCCCTGCTTCAGGGAGTCCCTGCTGCTTGTGGGCCTGGACTTAGAAAACAGGGAAGTGAGACATCCTGGTGGAGCCATGTGAGCCCACAGGCCCCAGACCCACAAGGGGGTAAACAGCTGAGCAGAATGAATACTTCCACTGGCTGGTCATCACACCCTTCCCTAAGTCAGTTCCAAGGTTAATGGTGGATTCTTGTTCCTTGGTTCCCCAATACTTCAGATGGTTATAATCTTATCAAAATGGGTCACATTTTCCCTAACTCATAACAGTCTAATTACGTATTTGTCCTCTATCTCACCAGTTACCCATTTACAAGATGTCGGTTCTACCTGGCAAATGGCTTGTGCCACCCTTATTGTTGCTTTTTCCTATTTTCACGCTATTTTTTCCTATTTCCACGCTCAGTTTCTACATCCTGTTCCCAAATCCCAGAGTCAGCTTCCCACAGACCCTCTGAGCGCTAAAAAGCCTGCAGCCCAAATGCAATGTTGGAGAAGCCATCCTTCAAGTGCCTCATCCCGAGGCAGGGTCAGGAGAACAGCCTCCGTCTAAGAGGAGCTCCTGTCATGGATGCTACTGTCAACTGAGTGCACAGCTGATATGCAGGGTGAGGAAGGAGGCGGTTGCCTGTATATACAGTTCATGATGCCATGGCAGTGTGTGTGTGTGTGTGTGTGTGTGTGTGTGTGTGTGTGTCGAGTGTGGAGCAGTCACCTGTTGGCCTGTTACCTCCTGTCCATTGAAAGCTGATCTGAGAGGAAAGGACACAGGAGGAACGTGAAGGCATCCATTTCTGGAGCAGTCAACAGCTCTGCCTGAGACCCCACGAGTGTTGAGCAAACACTTTCACCTTTGTAAAAGGGTAGCTGCTTGAGGTACCTCCCCAGAGGCCCATAAGAGGCCCTGGGGTGGCGAAAGAAAAGCAAGGGCCTACCTTGATTTCCATCTCCCCACACACAGGAAGGGCCCAGGCCAAGCCCACTCAGAAGCTGATTCTTCCTGGGACCTGAGAAGCTGAGGGAGCCTTAAAAGCAGAACTGAAAGGGGCAGAGTCTGGGCTAAGACAGGGCATAGTGCTGCAGAGGTGGTCGCCTCAGGTGTGACCAGCAGGACTCCCCATCCTGCCCCTACTTCTCTGTCCCCATTCCCCTCCCTACCCCAGGCTTTCTTTTTTTTTTAATGTTTATTTATTTTATGAGAGAGAGACAGTATAAGCAGGGAAGGCGCAGAGAGAGAAACGCACACAGAATATGAAGCAAGCTCCAGACTTTGAGCTGTCAGCATAGAGCCCCACGCAGGGCTCGAACTCAAGGAGGGCAAGACCATGACCTGAGCCAAAGCCAGACATTTAACCGACTGAGCCACCCAGGCACTCCAGGCATCCAGCTCTTATTTCTCCTTCAAGAACACCATCTGCCAGCAGGAAACAATGGATTGCTACATCCTTGCTGAGAGCTTTCTCTGTTCTCCAGCCAGAATAAATCAAATGGACATTTTATACATTAATACCAGAACCACTCATCAGCTAGAACCTCTTACACATTGGTTTTTCCTTCCCTACTGAAGGGTACAGAGCCATACTCCTAGAGATGCAGACTCCTATCCTAGCTGTAGAAGCTTTTTAGTCACCCATATCAATCCCTACCAACACACGATGGTCAGCTGTCTTCCAGGAAGTAGCTAGATTCAGCAGTTTTGATGGAAAGGAGAGAGAGGCCCTGAGCAGTCTCCTGTCTTCAGGCATCTCTCCTGGTATTTGTCTTGAGAACGATGCTTCCCTCCTCCTCAGCCTGTCCAGTAGAGGTGAGGCTAAACCCATACCCAATTCCCAGCCCCAGGAATGAGTTTATGGCTTGATCACCATAACCCATCTCCCTGATCTCCCTTATTGCTTCAGGGATGAGCATGTGACCCAATGCTGGATTTTTGTTGGAGATTGTAGGCGTGGAGCTACCCAGATTGCTACTGGGGAGAGTCTGCCTGGCCCTGACACTAACCTGATGCAGCCAGAGGCAGGGATGGAAAGAGGCAGCTTTGGGGCAGGATGTGAGCCCCTGTACCCAGCTTCACAAAGGGTCCCAACTTTGCTTCCCACAGCAAATCCAACAACAACAACAACAATCCGTCACATCACAAGCATCAATGCACCATCTCGCCCGGCTTTAATTTGGTTAATGTTTGTTTGTTTGTTTGTTTGTTTGTTTTGAGAGAGAGAGAGAGCGAGAGCACAAGCCAGGAAAGGGCAGGGAGAGAATCCCAAGTGGGCTCCAGACTGTTAGAGCCTGACGAGAAGTTCAATCCCATGAACCCATGAGATCATGACCTGACCCGAAATCCAGAGTCAGAAGATTAACCAACTGAGCCACCCAGGTGCCCTTAACTGGGTTAATCCTCTAACTGTTCTCCCTGTCTCTAGTCTTGCTCCTCTCAAGTCTTGTTGCCATATTGCAGGCATAATGATTTTTTTTTAATTAGATATCCATACACACATGATCTAGCTCCCTCAGCCAAGAAGAAGCAATGACACCCCAGTTGCAGTGACCACACACACAGTACCCAAATCTTGGTTTCTAATGTCATTATCCAAAAAAATTAAACCAGGGCTCCTTGGAGAAATGGCTGATTCTAGGACCAGGGCAGAAAATATACAAAATTAATCTGTAGTATTTTGTCATGCTTGGAAATAAAGAGATGTTTTTTAAAATGATGAAAGAATGTTAAAAAACACATAGGAGCCACCTGAAAGAGCTCCTAATGGCCAAAACTGGAACAATTTGAGCAAGAAAATAAATGAAGTACTATTGGACTATAACCCAAAGCATAAAACCCATGAATCCATACTGATAAGTAAACATTTGAATAAATAAGCAAATAGATAAATCTCCCACACAGAAAAATTCCAAATAATTTGTGTACATACTTGAATCTCAAGAAAGTAGAGGACACCTCCCCATTGCTTAAGTGTGGGCTGCTATGGTTTGAATGTTTGTGTCCCCCCTCCCAAATCTGTATGTTGAAATCCTAACCCCCAATTTGATGGTATTAGGAGGTGGGGCCTTTGGGAGGGATTAGGTCATGAGGTAGAGTGCTCATTAATGGGATTAGTGCACTTACAATAGAGGTCCCAGAGAACTTGCCTGCCCCTTCCATCATGCAGAAGGATACAATAAGACACAAGAGTCGGTGACTGGAGGAAGCCCTCACTCAACCACGGTGGCACCCTCATCTTGGATTTCCAGGCTCCAGACCTGTGAGAAATAAATTTTTGTTGTTTATAAGCTACTTGATCAGTGGTATTCTATTACAGCATCCCAAATGCACTAAGACTGAGACTTCCTTCCAGAGAGTACAAAATGGAAAGGAGGGGAGGGGGGGAGGAGTAATTTTGCAGTAAGCGAACCTGACAAACATTACCTCAGCCTGGAGATCAAGGGCAGCACCCAGTAATGAGTCATGTCGACAGTGTATACCCATGATGAGAATAGCACTTTATCTCTGAGGTCTTCCTCCTAAAACACATCACCCTAGTTGGATAAAAAATATCAGATGAACCCAAATTGAGGGACAGTCTACAAAATATCTGACCAGTTCTCCACAAAATTGACAAGGTTACCAAAAACAAGGAAAGTCTAGGTGCAGGCAGAGTTAAGACGGTGGAGAAGTAGGGGGACCAGGATTTTCCTCGTCCCTCAAACACAGCTGGGTTGACATCAGATCACTGGGAACACCCAGAAAATCAGTCTGCGGAGTGGCAGAAGGATCTCCATAGTTGGAGGGAGACAGCTTGGCAGGACTGGGGTGCATGTATGTGAATTGGGGGAGAGAAAACAGCATAGGCCCGGAAGGGAGGGAACCCCTTCTGTGCGGAGACAAAAGAGAGAGAAAGAGAGAGGGCTTCAGTACTGAGTTAGCACAAGAGGAAAAACCTCTCCAGACCATGCACTGGGGAAAGAGAATTCCAGAGAGCGCCAGTTTCTGTTTTGCAAACACCCTTAGGAGCTGAAACTCAGAGGTTCCTAAAGTGAGCGACTTTCTCCGGAGTGGAGCCGGGAGCCGTGTGTGCGCACTACTGGGGCAGAAGGAGCCCACCCCGGGGCGCTGTAGCCATCTCAGGGGTACGCTGGGAGAGAACAGTCCCCTTCCTCGAGTACTTTGGGAAGAAGGTTTATTGCCTCCTCAAGGACGAAAGGCTCTGCAGGTGCCAGCCAAAGGCCTTTTATCAGCAGGGCTGGGTGGTGCTGCACCAGAACGGGGGGGGGGGGGGGGGGGGGGGGGGGG